>NC_134360.1:98587158-98659658 GCF_048569485.1 Anomaloglossus baeobatrachus | reverse complement strand
GATGTTTATCCTTGGGAGATTTGAAGTCTATGGGTTAATTACCCCCTTGTCTGATGTGTGTTCTATCTCTACTTGATCTATGTTCAAAGACTGGCCATCAAAGGGCATGGTCAGTGAGAAATACAACACATTGACCATAAGGCTTGTAATATTGTGCAAGCCTCTATTTAAGATCAGATGAAGTATAGCACAGACAGAAGCTCATGTACCTGCACTGAGACGTCCAGTCAGGGTAATTTCCAGGGGTTCTGTCTGTCATGCGTCTCTGACTTCTAGACAGATGATGTTCAAAGCTCCTTGGTGATGTAATGTATTTAACTGTACTTAACCTTTGTATGTTGAATATACAAAAGTGGACGATATATACTTTTCCATTAAGTTTGTATTTCATATTAACTTTAATAATAAAATTACTTAATTGCTTTCTTTAAAGTTGTATCTGAACCTTAGTGCTAAAAAATATACCAAAACATTAGGCGTAGTCGGCAGGATATGCAGAAGGCTCTGAAGTCATTTTTGTTACAGTGGATATTGCGTAAAATATGCCTTTTTTAAAAAAAAAAAAAAGTGGTTGTGAGTGAATGCATTGAGATTCCAGGTTGGGAACAGACTCCCAATGATATTTTGGCAACCAAGTGGTCGCACAGTGTTGGTTTGAGTGAACCATAGGACGAATGTTTGAATGCTGAACCTGTTGATATGGTTGAATGCTTGCAAAAAGTAAAAGTGGAAAAAGGTAAAGAATTGGGTGCTGTTGGTAGGCGTGGATGGATCGAAAAGATGTGTATGTTAACAAAAGTTCAGGAATTAGAGAGACAGTTGTGTGAGGCCCAGAATGCATTGGTCACAGCACAGTGTCAGAATAAGTTTTCAGTAGACAAATGTGATGGCTATCAGCATGATGCAGACAAGTCTGCTGTATGTATTGAGCAGTATAAATATAGAAAGAAGAGAGGGATGGAGAATAAGAAAGTAGCTTTGGCCATAGCCAAAGCAGGGACAGAGGGGAACTCAGATGAGTGGAAGAGTAATGTACAGAACTCAACTGATTCTGAAAATGTCACCAACCCAGAACAGAAGGATGAACATTTCAGTGGGGAGAAGGAAATTGATCCTCCTCTTAACCCAATAAAAATTCATCCTATATACCATAGACAAGTTGTAGAAACAGCTACAGGTAAACAGAACAAGAATATGGTACAGGATTGCAGTCAGCTTCATGATCGTTTTTCACAAAGACCAAATTAACCTTTGATAACTTGGGTAGTCAGATTATGGGAAATGGGGGCTCATGGAGTACAGCTGGATGCTGTGGATGGCCCAAAGTTTGTTTAACTCAGCCATGAACCTGTAGTGAAGGAGGCGTTTTGTTCCTTGATAGTTCAGCAACCTCATGGTGTGTAGTATGTTGGATGTTGTGGCTATGGCATTGAAGCATAAATACCCATTTGAGGCGGACTGGCCACCCAATGAAAAAACATGGCTTACATTGAAAGATTGTGCTCGGAATTTGAAGGAGGAGGCTATGACAAATGCTATTTCAGCAAGTACATATGACAATTACATGCAAGTTTTTGTAAGGCTATGTGCGCACGTTGCGTAAATTCATGCAGTTACGCTGCGCTTTGCAGCGCAGCGTAACTGCATGCGTCCTGCGTCCCCTGCACAGTCTATGGAGATTGTGCAGGGGCCGTGCGCACGTGGCGTCTCAGAGCGCAGCGCTTCGGCTACTGCCGAAGCGCTGCGCAAAAAGAAGTGACATGTCACTTCTTTCCTGCGCTTTACTGGCAGCTCCTGCTCGGTCTATGGCAGGAGCTGCAGGCAGAGCGCATGGAATCGGCGCTCACTACGGACATTTCTGCAGCGATCTAAAGCGCACATGTGCTCTTCAGATCG
The DNA here is from genome assembly GCF_048569485.1 of Anomaloglossus baeobatrachus. NCBI lineage: Eukaryota > Metazoa > Chordata > Amphibia > Anura > Aromobatidae > Anomaloglossus > Anomaloglossus baeobatrachus. Next base: position 98,657,762 of record NC_134360.1, on the reverse strand, counting down.
CTGCAGAAATTTCTGCAGGCTAGTACGCAACGTGCGCACATAGCCTTAGTGTTTCTATTAGAAATTGTATCATTAGAAATGCCCCTCCAGCTTATAAACCTGTAATGATGGCGTTAATGGTAAATCAGACTGGGAAACCCGTCTCCAATACATTGGAGGCGATCCGACAGTTAGGGGGATCTGTGAGAATGAGGTCCCAAACAGACAGGTCATTTTAAGTTTGAAGAACAGTGTGACAACGGCAAAAATAGTAAAAATCATAGATCCCGTGTTACCAGGAGAGATATGTTTATGGCCCTGATAAAGGATGGTGTTCCCTGGGATAAAATAGACGGGATTAGTACTGACGAGATGTGGAAATTGTATCAAAAGAGAAAATTGTATCAAAGGAGAAGACTCAATAAAAAGTCAGGGGTTTCACGTAATAAAAACGTTGCTGCAAAAGATTCCGAATCTCCACAGCAGGGGCACAGAAGGATACGACGAGAAACAGGGCCCACTTTCTCATAGTCACCAGCACAGCCCACAGCACCAGGGTTTGAGGATTTTTATGCTGAAATCAAATGTTTGGTGCAGGAAATCAAAGCCCAGCAGAAAAGGTTATCATCTTCCACCAAGGTGTCCTAATCTGAAATCGAAGATAGATGGGGGAGGGGGGGAATAACAGTAATACTGAGGCCATAGAGGAGATTGAAAATGATCAGAGTAATAGAGGCCATAGAGGTGATTGAAAATGATAAAGGTAATACGAGGCCATAGAGGAGATTGAAAAGGCCAAGAGTAATAATGAGGCCATAGAGGCGATTGAAAATGATCAGAGTAATACTGAGAAAATAGATGAGACTGAAAAAGATAAGTGTAATACTGAGACCATAGAGGAGATTGTCACCAATACAGAATGTACAGAGAATATAAAAGCCAATCCTGCTCAAACAATACAGAGCCGCCCAAATGTTCACAAAGGAGAAAGTGGAAACAAGCAGGATCCCAGTGTTCAGTCTATTTTAAGAGCAATTATACTGGCAATTATACTTCAGTTGAGCACAAATTGTCATACCCCTGCTGCTAATTAATACAACACAATATAACAATACGGTTGGGTAAATAGTGAACTTTTTAGGCTGTCAATTTAGATGTGAATCTTGTAGCATATGGATAATGAACTGGATAAAATTATGTTTTGTGTATTATTTGAGCTTATATTCTAATCATGTCTGTGCTTCTTTTTAGACTGGAGACCAAAAGTTTCACATGATATTAGAGCAATCAGACTGAAACAAGTAATCATCCCATTGCGATGAATGGGTATTGTATTTAAGTAATGGTTGTTGTTTTGTTTTGTGTATGTTCAATCAAGACCACAATAGGCTTGTAAATGGCACCTTAGTATTTTGGTCTCATAGTCCAAACGTCAGATTTGGCCGTAAACTGAATTCAGGTAATGAGAGAATGGATAGATCAGGATTATTAATTAAGGTAATTCTAAAGTGGAGAAAACATGACATGATAATACAGAAGGGAGATTGGATAGCTCAGTTGATGGTATGGTCTATTTCTAAAATGCAGATAGTCAGAGGAAGGGCTCCTTCAGTTCTGCGGAGAAGATAAATTATTTGGATCTTCACATCTTATCAATGATTGTGCAAAAATTTGGGTGAAACAATTGCGTGACAAAGGTATTCCAGAACCTGCTGAAGTCATTGCTCAAGGAGCAATGTGTTGATAGTTATGAAACAAGAAAAGTGGGAATACATCCCAACTGACTGATGAGTAATAGGTGTATTTTTGTCCCTTTAGATCAAAATCTGGAAATGTTGCATCATTGGCGCCACCATGTGCATGGTTCTACTTCTGTCAGAAGCCAAACAACCTTCAGACCAACCATGGAAAATGGCCTTATTGAAAACCAAACAGAATCTATGGGTTTACGTGGCTTAGCTGATGAACACGATTCATTTGTGTATGAAAAAACTACCCGTGATGGGGGCGTGGCCTGGCAATGGAGGAGTGAGGACACTGATCACTCTAGCTCCCGTGCTGGAGTGGCCCTAGACCCATTATAAAGATACACACCCTGCTCCAAACACATTCAATGCCAGCCAGGAAGAAGAGAGATTACAGCAGACCGAGGAGTGACCACCCGGTGCTTTCCCCTGCAAGTATTCAGAGATTCCTTAGGAGCTCAGGCCTGGCTCCGTCGGATCCCAAAATGGCGACAGCGTCCTCTCCAGCTACAGCCCCTCCATCTACCAGCGGGGAAGAGACCCGACACACAGAACGGCTGCAGACACCCGGGACCCCCGCAGCAGATATAGCCTCTCAGAGACCAAGTGGCGGTGAGCAGCAGCCCAGCCTCAGCAGAGAGACGCGACATGAGGGAAATCCCCTTTTACCCAAGATGGCCACGCTGGACGGGGGTTCACCTCACCATCTGATGGAGCAGAAGAACGGCAAACAGGACATGCAGGACAGGGGTAAGATGCAGGGAGAACCCCTGCTGCCTCAGCGATCGCAGTCCACAACAGTAATAAAAGCAGCAACTATGCCACTGCAGCCCCAGCAGCCAGAGCAGACATCCAGCTCCCCTGCCATAGCTCCTGCACCAACGGAGCTGGAGAGTGCTCCTGTTGCTCAGAATAAACACTCTGCTGCTGCCATTTATCTCACTGGCAATACACCTGGCCCTGCACTGTGTGACCCCTTGCTGGCTCCATATATGCAACACCCTGGACGGGTAATATTTGGACTTTCTTCCACGCTGCCAGATATGTCAGGCAGTGTCTTATTACAAGAGACCCCTTCCTCCCCAGAAAGAGGCACAACTCCTGTTGCTCTCAGATCTGCTCCACACAGCCCCACAGATGGAGATGCACAAATGGATACTCAGGAGGACTGTGTGTGGGATGACCTCAAGGCACGAATTAGATCCATACCAACTAGAGAAGAAATGAAAAATTATATAACCAGATTGGAGGCCTCATATAAAGCAGAGTCAGCGTCTATAAAAGGAGAGATGCAACAGCTAAATTAACGTATGGCAACCTCTGAATCCTGCACGGCTTCTATTTCAGCACAACTTGCTTCTCAAGCACAGGCCCTGTCTATGCAAGCTCTTCAGATAAAGCATTTGACAGATCTGCTGGATGACTTAGAAAATAGGAGTAGGCGTAACAATATTAGGATAAGGGATTTCCCTGAGTCTCTTGCCCCCCAAGATCTGGATGAATCTCTACGGTGCCTATTCAACTCCAAATTAGGCCTCCCACGAGATTCTCGTCTGGAATTAGATAGGGCACACAGATCCCTGGGCCCTAAACCAGTGGAAGGCTCCAATCCCCCGGGATGTCATCTGCAGAGTGCATAAATATAAAAAGAAAGAAGAGATCTTAAACAAGGCTCGACAGAAGGAGTCCATTCTGTTTAAAAATATACCAGTCCAACTGTTGCCAGATTTATCCCGTCATACACTACAGAAACGCAAAGTCCTGAGGCCTCTCCTGGATGCCCACCGACAAAGGAATATCTTATACTCATGGGCATTTCCATTCAAATTAGAGGTCCGACATGCTGGACTCCTACATGTGCTTCATTCTTTGAAAGATCTTCCAAGCTTTTGCGCGGCCCTTGAGATACCTATTGTACACATTCCAGTTACAGACTGGCCTTATGTTCACGGTACCTCTGGGATGGAGGCCAATGTCCCCCTGCCACAATGGGATGGGGCACGTAGGAGGAATCGAGGCTCGCAGAGAAGAAGAGAGAAGGAGTCTATCCCTCCTGCCTCATCTGGAGACTCAGGTTATTGAGTTTATTGTTTCTTTTCCATATAGGCTTATGTCCGGCGCTAGGTGTGAAAAATGATCTTTAAAGGTCCACGTAAAATGGCTTTAGGGATAAAACCTTGCCCTGATATATCTCATTATCTCACATGCCCAGATAGTTATTCTAGGCTAAACATCCTTTACAGGGCTAAACGTTTAAATGTTTAGAGGTTTAAATGTTTACGAAAGCTATTCAGGAATTTATGGAGCTAGGTGTGTTGCTATTTTATTCAGTTTTCAGCACTTGGTACAATTCTTATACTGGGTCGTGGCTCAGCCCGGGAGGAGCAGACCTCCGTTAAAAGCCTACTTCCCTCTGGGGGTCTACACACTGCGGGCAGGTGTAGATTATACTAACCCCCCGATTGTTGATTTACCTGTACTTTTTCTTTTTTGTGCCTTCTTCTTTGTCTCTTGGTAGACTATCCTATCAATCTTATACATCTTATCTTCTTTGAGGCCCCACCTCCCCCCCCTTTTTTTTTCTCTTCCTTCTCTCTCCCCGCTCTCTCCTCCTCTTCTTCTCTATCTTTGTCCACGTCTCTTTGTCTCCCTTCCCCTACCTTTCCCGGATCCCATCACGCCCTCTCAAGCCCTTGGGCCAACATGAGTACCCTCAATTTTTGCTCGATTAACATACGGGGTTTTAATACTCCTCAAAGCGTTCACAGGTCCTGTATTCTATGCACAAAAAAAAGGTTCAGAATCTTCTACTACAGGAGACGTATTTCAAGAAAGATCATGTACCCATACTATGAGATAGGTTTTATCCAGTATGGTTTCACAGCGTTAACCCGGAGGCCAGATCTAAAGGAGTATCGATTGCACTCCATAAACACTGAGTGCACACCATAGTCGACTCCTGTATAGAGGAGCAGGGTCGTTATATATTTCTTAAACTGAAGGTCGCAAATTCGATGTTTACGATCGCAAACTGGTACCTACCCAATACTAATCAGATCTCTACCTGTAGAGCCCTTCTGATGCAGCTATCTGATTTTGCAGAGGGGACATTGGTGGTTGGCGGTGACTTCAATTTTACTCTAGACCCAGCCATGGACTCCTCTTCTGGACGGAGCAATGTCCGCACTAAGGAACTTCGTGCCCTAAAGCTGACTTTTCACGCCCTCCGACTGATTGATGTATGGAGAACCCTAAACCCTCAAGGTAAGGACTACACATACTATTCTCCACCACACAACTCATACAGCAGGATAGACCTTTTTCTGGTAAGCCATGGAGCACTGGCCTGGCATCCCACTGCAGAGATAGGGGAAATTTTTGGTCCGACCATGCCCCAAGTCTACCTATCCCTTCAGGTACCCTCCCTCCCCCAACGCTCATGGACCTGGAGGTTAAACAACAACTTACTCAAAGACAATCTCTGCCTAACGGAGTTGAGGGATTCAATCGACTCCTTTATGCCAGTCCATAGGTCTGACCTCAGCCTACCCAATGGGAGACCTTGAAGTGTGTCTTACGTGGAATACTGATTAAGCACGGCTCTAGGATCAAGAGGGAAAGAGCTGAAGAGATTGATAACTTGTTAACACAGATCCATGAGTTGGAAAATACACAAACTGACACATACCCCCACAGTTCTAGCTGAACTCGTCCTTAAACGAACGAACTTAAAAACCCTGTTGGACCAGAAGTTTCTCTGCCATAGAGAGAGAGTCAAAATTTTTTATTATAATTCATTCGACAAATGTGGTCGTTCTTTGGCATGACTTTTGCATCCCCGGGCCAACACTTCATACATTCCATGCATCAACACCAAAGGAGACAAAAAAAATCATATGATCCAACAGAGATCCTGGAGGTCTTTCGGTCCTACTACCGAAGACCTATATAATATTAAAGGGCAGTATGCGGCGCTTCCACCCACTGACCTGGCAGATAAAATCGGGAGATATATACAAGAGATAGCCTTGCCCTCCCTAGATAGCAATGTTATAGAGACCCTGGAAGAGGATATATCGTAATCCGAAATCTGTAACGCAATTCAAATTACTCCCTCAGGTAAATCCCCTGGCCCTGACGGGTTCACCCCGGCTTTTTACAAATTGCTTAAGGACCAATTAGCCCCGATAATGGCCAAAACATTTAATTCTATTGATGAAGACACAAGGCTAACCCCTCAGTCTCTAGAAGCACACATTAGCGTGATCCCCAAACCGGGGAAAGACCCATTATTAGCTGCAAGCTATCGCCCTATCTCACTATTGAACGTGGATCTAAAACTTTACTCTAAGATTTTGGCTGATAGATTGTCCCCTTTTCTGCCCTCCGTCATTAACAGACCAGGTGGGGTTTGTCAAAGGCCATGAAGCAAGAGACAATACAATTAAAACTTTGTCTCTTATTGCTAAAGCTAAAAGCAATTAGATCCCGCTGGGTCTCCTAGCCATCGATGCTGAGAAAGCCTTTGACAGAGTCCATTGGGGCTTTCTGAGGGCAGCATTGGGTCAGTTGGGACTGGGACCCTGATTTATACAGAAAATTGGCGCTTTTTATGAGAACCCACCTGCTAAGGTCAGGGTTAATGGGGCTTTATCCTCCTCCTTTGCTATACAAAACGGGACCAGACAGGGTTGCCCCTTATCCCCGCTTTTATATGTAGTCATCATGGAACACTTAGCTAACGCTCTCAGTGGGAATAGTAACATCAAGGGACTCAAGATCGGGGATGCCCATAATAAAAATCGCATTATATGCAGATGATTTCCTGTTATACATCTCCCAACCTCATATATCGATCCCGTCTATAATGTTGGAATTCAAACGATTCGGCCTCCTTAGTAACTTTAAAGTTAATCTATCAAAATCAGAAGCCGTAAACATTTCTTTGACCCAAACTGAAGTTTCCCGGGCAATGTCTAACTTCCCATTCAAATGGAGACATTCGGCCATTAAATATTTGGGTATTTCAATTCCAGCGGACCTCTCCAAACTATATACACTTAATCACTTACCACTACTAGAAGGTACAATCAAAAACCTAAAGTCTTAAGGGGGACTGAAATTGTCTTGGATGGGCAGGATGAATGTCCTTAAAATGGATATCCTGCCACGCTTTTTGTACTACTTTCAAACCATTCCCATTTCTCCTCCCAGTAGTTTTTTTCGTACCCTTCAATCTGCTATTATCCGATTCATATGGGGTAAAATTAAACCTAGAATCAACTTACGCACTCTTACTCTTCCAAAGGAATGTGGAGGAGCGGGCCTTCCTAACTTCAGAGTCTACATGCAGGCTGCAGCTTTGACCCGTATATTAGACTGGCATTTCAACAGTGAGTCTAAGCAATGGATATGGGTAGAGCAAGAAGGACTGGAGATCCCTCTCAAACACCTTCCTTGGATACCTCCTTCAGACCTTCCTAGGGGGCTGCTTTCAGATTTTATCAAAGAAACGCTCAGAGTTAGTCACATAGTATCCAAAAAAATGTCCCCTCCACAGCCAGTTAGCCCCCTTGCTTCCTTATTCTATACTCCATCATTTCGCCCTGGATATAAACAGAGAAACTTTGGCTGGAGGGCGGAGGAAGACATCCGCTTGGGGCACATACTGATTGATGGTAAATTACCCTCATTTCAAACCTTTCGGACACAACTTCCGTCTAGAAGTTCACAACGGTTGGAGTTCCTCCAACTACGGGCATTTGTCTCTCCGGGGAGATCCGTTGGTCGAGTTCGGGGCACTTGTAGTGCCTTTGAAGAACTGTTTACTAAAAACGTCCCGCCTGAACACACAGTCTCCCTTTTGTATGGTACTCTTATCAGAGTTGGGGTCTCAGGCAAACGAGGCTACCAATTGACTTGGGAAAAGGAGCTGAAGCAACATTTCTCTCCCGATGAGTGGAAGAAATGTTTCTTATTTACTCATAAATTGTCAGTCACGTGCTCTGCAGGGGAGAAAAAATTTAAGATTTTGACACGTTGGTACCAGTTTCCGTCTAAACTACATATTATATTCCCTTCAGTGTCTGCGATGTGCTGGAGATGTGGGCAAGACATCGGTACAATGACGCATATCTGGTGGGAGTGTGATGAAATAAAACAGTTTTGGGGAAAGGTCCTTGCTAATTATCAGCTTATAACTGGGAAGACAGTGGATAACTCCCCCAAGATAGTCCTCCTCTCTATGTTACCACACTCAATCGCTTATCATAAGAGAGACATACTCCGCTTCTGCCTGGCGGCGGCGTGCTCAGTAATACCTAGGTACTGACGTCCTTCACGATCCCTCCTATCTCAGAGTGATACTCTGAAATGGCAAACATATATAGGATGGAGGAGCTCTCTGCCGACATTGCGGGTACTAGAGACAAATTTTGCAGGACCTGGGGAGAATGGATCCTATTTAAAGATTCTTCAGATTTTGTTAAACTGTTTTGATGGAGCCATGACATTTTATTAGATTGGTGGAGTAAAGCATGGTCAGGGATGAACCGGACAAGAATGTAGTATCACCTGATTCTCAGATGACAGAGAGCGCCCCCCAACCTAATCAAATTACCCACCCCTTTTCCCTTGTGTGTCTTCCTTCGTCTTCCCAGCTTACTCACACTGCTACCTACCTCCCCCCCACTTCTCCCGCTAATTTTCCTCCCTTCTCCCTTTTTTTTTTTTTTCTTCTCCTTTTTCTTCTCTTCTCCTTTCCTTTTCCTGGGTTCTCGTTGGAATCCAATCTGAAGATGTTTATTGAGGTTTATCGATGGAAAGTGTTCATTATTCAGTCAAATTGAGAAAGATTGAGAAAACCTGATTTCTTTACTATGCAATTGATAAAAAGTTTGACATGTCAGTCATTCAGTTTTACATGCTGTATATGTACAATATAATATGTTTACAATAAAAATAGATTGAACAGAAAAGAAGGGAATTTTGTTTACTTACCGTAAATTCCTTTTCTTCTAGCTCCAATTGGGAGACCCAGACAATTGGGTGTATAGCTTCTGCCTCCGGAGGCCACATAAAGTATTACACTTAAAAGTGTAAAGCCCCTCCCCTTCTGCCTATACACCCCCCCGTGCATCACGGGCTCCTCAGTTTTGGTGCAAAAGCAGGAAGGAGGAAACTTATAAATTGGTCTAAAGTAAATTCAATCCGAAGGAAGTTCGGAAAACTGAAAACCATTCAACATGAACAACATGTGTACACAAAGAACAACAGCCCGAAGGGAACAGGGGCGGGTGCTGGGTCTCCCAATTGGAGCTAGAAGAAAAGGAATTTACGGTAAGTAAACAAAATTCCCTTCTTCTTTGTCGCTCCATTGGGAGACCCAGACAATTGGGACATCCAAAAGCAGTCCCTGGGTGGGTAAAATAATACCTCGTAATAGAGCCGTAAAACGGCCCCTTCCTACAGGTGGGCAACCGCCGCCTGAAGGACTCGCCTACCTAGGCTGGCATCTGCCGAAGCATAGGTATGCACCTGATAGTGTTTCGTGAAAGTGTGCAGGCTCGACCAGGTAGCCGCCTGACACACCTGCTGAGCCGTGGCCTGGTGCCGCAAAGCCCAGGACGCACCCACGGCTCTGGTAGAATGGGCCTTCAGCCCTGAGGGAACCGGAAGCCCAGAAGAACGGTAGGCTTCGAGAATTGGTTCCTTGATCCACCGAGCCAGGGTTGATTTGGAAGCCTGTGACCCTTTACGCTGGCCAGCGACAAGGACAAAGTGCATCCGAGCGGCGCAGGGGCGCCGTACGAGAAATGTAGAGTCTGAGTGCTCTCACCAGATCTAACAAGTGCAAATCCTTTTCACATTGGTGAACTGGATGAGGACAAAAAGAGGGTAAGGAGATATCCTGATTGAGATGAAAGGGGGATACCACCTTAGGGAGAAATTCCGGAACCGGACGCAGAACCACCTTGTCCTGGTGAAACACCAGGAAAGGGGCTTTGCATGACAGCGCTGCTAGCTCAGACACTCTCCGAAGTGATGTGACTGCTACTAGGAAGACCACTTTCTGCGAAAGGCGTGAAAGAGAAATATCCTTCATTGGCTCGAAAGGTGGTTTCTGAAGAGCCATCAGCACCCTGTTCAGATCCCAGGGTTCTAACGGACGCTTGTAAGGAGGGACTGTGTGACAAACCCCCTGCAGGAACGTGCGTACCTGTGGAAGTCTGGCTAGGCGCTTCTGAAAAAACACAAAGAGCGCTGAGACTTGTCCCTTAAGGGAGCCGAGCGACAAACCCTTTTCCAATCCGGATTGAAGGAAGGAAAGAAAAGTGGGCAAGGCAAATGGCCAGGGAGTAAAACCCTGATCAGAGCACCAGGATAAGAATATCCTCCACGTCCTGTGGTAGATCTTGGCGGACGTTGGTTTCCTAGCCTGTCTCATAGTGGCAATGACCTCTTGAGATAACCCTGAAGACGCTAGGATCCAGGACTCAATGGCCACACAGTCAGGTTGAGGGCCGCAGAATTCAGATGGAAAAACGGCCCTTGAGACAGCAAGTCTGGTCGGTCTGGTAGTGCCCACGGTTGGCCCACCGTGAGATGCCACAGATCCGGGTACCACGACCTCCTCGGCCAGTCTGGAGCGACGAGGATGGCGCGGCGGCAGTCGGACCTGATCTTGCGTAACACTCTGGGCAACAGTGCCAGAGGAGGAAACACATAAGGCAGTTGAAACTGCGACCAATCCTGAACTAATGCGTCTGCTGCCAGAGCTCTGTGATCTTGAGACCGTGCCATGAATGCCGGGACCTTGTTGTTGTGCCGGGACGCCATTAGGTCGACGTCCGGCATCCCCCAGCGGCAACAGATCTCTTGAAACACGTCCGGGTGAAGGGACCATTCCCCTGCGTCCATGCCCTGGCGACTGAGAAAGTCTGCTTCCCAGTTTTCTACACCCGGGATGTGAACTGCGGATATGGTGGAGGCTGTGGCTTCCACCCACAGCAGAATCCGCCGGACTTCCTGGAAGGCTTGCCGACTGCGTGTTCCGCCTTGGTGGTTGATGTATGCCACCGCGGTGGAGTTGTCCGACTGAATTCGGATCTGCTTGCCTTCCAGCCACGGCTGGAACGCCTTTAGGGCAAGATACACTGCCCTTATCTCCAGAACATTGATCTGAAGGGAGGACTCTGGCTGAGTCCAGGTACCCTGAGCCCTGTGGTGGAGAAAGACCGCTCTCCCCACCCTGATAGACTCGCGTCCGTCGTGACCACCGCCCAGGATGGGGGTAGGAAGGATTTCCCCTTCGACAATGAAGTGGGAAGAAGCCACCACCGAAGGGAGGCTTTGGCTGCCTGAGAAAGGGAGACGTTCCTGTCGAGGGACGTCGACTTCCCGTCCAATTTGCGGAGAATGTCCCATTGAAGTGGACGCAGATGAAACTGCGCAAAAGGAACTGCCTCCATTGCTGCTACCATCTTCCCTAGGAAGTGCATGAGGCGCCTCAAGGGGTGTGACTGGCCTTGAAGGAGAGATTGCACCCCTGTCTGTAGTGAACGCTGTTTGTCCAGCGGAAGCTTCACTATCGCTGAGAGAGTATGAAACTTTATGCCGAGATATGTCAGTGATTGGGCCGGTGTCAGATTTGACTTTGGGAAGTTGATGATCCACCCGAATCTCTGGAGAGTCTCCAGAGCAATGTTCAGGCTGTGTTGGCATGCCACTTGAGAGGGGGCCTTGACAAGCAGATCGTCTAAGTAAGGGATCACCGAGTGTCCCTGAGAGTGTAGGACTGCTACTACTGTTGCCATGACCTTGGTGAAGACCCGTGGGGCTGTCGCCAGGCCGAAAGGCAGTGCCACGAACTGAAGGTGTTCGTCCCCTATGGCGAAACGCAGGAAGCGCTGATGCTCTGGTGCAATCGGTACGTGGAGATAAGCATCTTTGATGTCGATTGATGCTAGGAAATCTCCTTGGGACATTGAGGCGATGACGGAGCGGAGCGATTCCATCCGGAACCGCCTGGTTTTTACGTGCTTGTTGAGCAGTTTTAGGTCCAGAACAGGACGGAAAGATCCGTCCTTTTTTGGCACCACAAACAAGTTGGAGTAAAAACCGTGACCCTGTTGCTGAAGAGGAACAGGGATCACCACTCCTTCTGCCTTCAGAGTGCACACCGCCTGAAGAAGAGCATCGGCTCGCTCGGGGGGCGGAGATGTTCTGAAGAATCGAGTCAGAGGACGAGAGCTGAACTCTATCCTGTAACCGTGAGACAGAATGTCTCTCACCCAACGGTCTTGTACCTGTGGCAGCCAGGCGTCGCAAAAGCGGGAGAGCCTGCCACCGACCGAGGATGCGGTGTGAAGAGGCCGAAAGTCATGAGGAGGCCGCTTTGGGAGCGGTTCCTCCGGCGGTCTTTTTAGGACGTGACTTAGACCGCCATGAATCGGAGTCCCTCTGACCCTTCTGTGGCCTGTTGGACGAGGAGAATTGAGACCTGCCCGCGGGCCGAAAGGACCGAAACCTCGATTGTACCTTCCGTTGTTGAGGTCTGTTTGGTTTGGACTGGGGTAAGGATGACTCCTTTCCCTTGGATTGTTTAATGATTTCATCCAATCGCTCACCAAACAGGCGGTCGCCAGAAAATGGCAAACCGGTTAAGAACTTTTTGGAAGCAGAGTCTGCCTTCCATTCACGTAGCCACATGGCCCTGCGGACTGCCACCGAATTGGCGGAAGCTACCGCCGTACGGCTCGCAGAGTCCAGGACAGCATTAATGGCGTAGGACGCAAACGCCGACGCCTGAGAGGTTAAGGACACCACCTGCGGAGCAGAGGCACGTGTGACTGCATTAATCTGCGAGTGACAAGCTGAGATAGCTTGGAGTGCCCATACGACTGCGAATGCCGGAGCAAAGGACGCGCCGATAGCTTCATAGATGGATTTCAACCAGAGCTCCATCTGCCTGTCAGTGGCATCTTTGAGTGAAGCCCCATCTTCCACTGCAACTATGGATCTAGCCGCCAGTCTGGAGACTGGAGGATCCACCTTGGGACACTGAGCCCAACCCTTGACAACGTCAGGGGGGGAAGGGATAACGTGTGTCCTTAAGGCGCTTAGAAAAGCGCTTATCTGGACAAGCTCGGTGTTTCTGGACTGCCTCTCTGAAGTCGGAGTGATCCAGGAACGTACTCATTGTACGCTTGGGAAACCTAAAACGGAATTTCTCCTGCTGAGAAGCTGACTCCTCAATTGGAGGAGCTGGGGGAGAAAGATCCAACACCTGATTGATGGACGCTATAAGGTCATTCACTATGGCGTCTCCTTCAGGTGTATCTAGGTTGAGAGCGGCCTCAGGATCAGAATCCTGATCTGCAACCTCCGCTTCATCCTCTAGAGAGTCCTCCTGCTGAGACCCTGAGCAGTATGATGAAGTCGAGGGAAGCTCCCAGCGAGCCCGCTTAGGCGGTCTGGGACTGCGGTCCGTGTCAGAGACCTCACCTTGGGACCTATGAGTCACCCCAGGAGCACTTTGCTGCTCCAACCGAGGGGGGCCTGGGGTCAATGATTCAACAGTGCCTGGGGCCTGTGTTACCGGCCTGGACTGCATGGCTTCTAGTATCTTAGCAGACCATTTATCCATACTCTCAGAAAGTTTGTCAGCGAATACTGCAAACTCCGTCCCTGTCACCTGGACAGTGGTAGCAGGTGGTTCCACTTGGGCCACCAGTGGCAGAGGCTCCGGCTGAGTAAGTGCCACAGGGGCCGAGCATTGCACACAGTGAGGGTAGGTGGAACCTGCCGGTAGTATAGCCGCACATGAGGTACAGGTTGCAAAGTAAGCCTGTGCTTTGGCACCCTTGCTTTTTGCGGACGACATGCTGTTGTCTCCTCTGAGTACAATCCGGGAGGGTATATAGCCAAAAATCAACAGTGCGACCGTACAGAGTAAATGTATAGCATATAAGCATATATATATATATATATATATATATATATATATATATATATATATATATATATATATATATATATATATATATATATATATATATACACACACTTCGGCACCCAGGGGGGCCAGCACCTAGAAACAGGTGCGGCTTACCGACCGCCCAAAGCGGTTGTGTGACCACCAGATTCCCTGCCTGGGCCTCCCAGAGCCGTGTTGTCTCTCCTCTCCAGCTTCAGAAGTGCTGACAGGAATGGCTGCCGGCGTTCTGTGAGGAGGAGGGGGCCATGGGTGTGCCCTAGAAAGTGCGGGAATCTGGTGCCCCACGGTGCTCAGTGAGGGGGGAGGAGGATACAAAGTATGCTCCAGCCCTCAGCGCTGACGTCCAGTGCAGCGTCCCGCCCTTCCCCTGACTGGCAGGTCCGGGGGAGGGAATATGCGGTACTAGGCCGCAAAAGCCGGGGACTAAAGTTATAAGCGCGGCCGGCAAATAAGCGCGGTCAGCGCGGTAGTCCCGGCGCACTAACACACCGAGCAGTGCTGCAGCGTGTATGACACAAGCGCTCCATGCGCCGTCCCCAAGGGGACACAGAGTACCTCACAGTAGCAGGGCCTTATCCCTGACGATACCCGGCTCCTGTCCAGCAGATTCCCCAGGGGCTGTGGAGGGAGCACGGTCCCAGTGCCTGGAGACCGATTAGGATCCCACTTCACCCAGAGCCCTTAAGGGATGGGGAAGGAAAACAGCATGCGGCTCCTGCCTATGTACCCGCAATGGGTACCTCAACCTTAACAGCACCGCCGACCAGAGTAGGGTGAGAAGGGAGCATGCCGGGGGCCCTGTTATGGGCCCTCTTTTCTTCCATCCGATATAGTCAGCAGCTGCTGCTGACTAAATTGTGGAGCTATGCGTGCATGTGTGCCTCCTTCGCACAAAGCATAAAAACTGAGGAGCCCGTGATGCACGGGGGGGTGTATAGGCAGAAGGGGAGGGGCTTTACACTTAAGTGTAATACTTTGTGTGGCCTCCGGAGGCAGAAGCTATACACCCAATTGTCTGGGTCTCCCAATGGAGCGACAAAGAAACTACCCGTGATGACAATATATGAGAAACTTGTATGGAGGCACTATTGACCCCTTTACATAAATGAAGGCCTAGAAGAAGATGTGACCCAAAACTTCACCTCCAGTCTGTATGAACTGAACTGGGGAACATTCTCTAACAGAAGAGATGATTACCCTAAGGACTCAAAGTATTACACCAGCTGATTTATCAGAAGATTTGTGATAGGAACAAAATAGGCAGATGTCAACAATTTAAAATACAGAATCAGACAGGGCATAAAGAGATTGCTATTTGTGGCTCTCATACAGATGAAAAATGCAAACGTATGAGGGCAGGAAATAATATATTAACAATATAATGACCTTTTCATCATATATACAAGATGTAAAATTGTTAACGAAATCATAGATACAAGGATGTATAATAATTGTAGGAACACTCACTGTAGCGGCATATACTGCTAAAGCAGTAGGCCAATTCTCTTGTTTGGTGGCTACATTTATAAATCCCACAAGTAGAGATATATAGAGATAGAGAGATTATATAATTACTAAATTAATCACATTACACAAGATGATGGTATATGGTGGGAATGGGTATTTTGTTAGTTACCTGATTTTTGGATATATGCATTTTATATTAGGAGTAATTTTTGCTATTGTGCATGCATTGCTTTATGTTGTTGTATGATCCGCTAAAACTATGCCATTAGGGTATGGTACATGGTATAAATAATGTATGGCTCAAAATAGCCAAGGGTGGAATGTATTGCAAATATAAAAATGGCTATTTGAGTTTATACATTTTGTTAAACTATAACACATTATTGATTCAGAGAAAGTGTACATGGTTACAAAAATCTTGTGTATCAAGGGTTTCTGTACGTTTATTGTATATACACAGACCAATAACATCCCTAGTAATAGAAACTGATTCAATTAGCACAAGGATGTGATGTTTTGTCTGCTTGCTTTATACACATGGACAGGCAATATATTCCTAGTAATAGAAACTTGTGAATTAGTTAGCACAAGGATCTGATGTTTTGTGTGTTTGCTATCCATTGTAACAGAAACTTTATGACTTACTTAGTACAATGATCTGATGTTTATCCTTGGGAGATTTGAAGTCTATGGGGTACTTCACACACAGCGAGATCGCTACTGAGTCACGTTTTTTGTGACGCAGCAGTAACCTCATTAGCGATCTCGCTGTGTGTGACACTGAGCAGCGATCTGGCCCCTGCTGTGAGATCGCTGCTCGTTACACACAGCCCTGGTTCGTTTTTTTATTGTTGCTCTCCCACTGATAAGCACACATCGCTGTGTGTGACAGCGAGAGAGCAACAATCCTGAATGTGCAGGGAGCAGGAGCCGGCGTCTGAAAGCCTGCGGTAAGCTGTAACCAAGGTAAACATTGGGTAATCAAGGTGGTTACCCGATATTTACCTTCGTTACCAGCCTCTGCAACTCTCACGCTGCCAGTTCCAGCTCCTGCTCCCTGCACATGCTAAGCTAAGCGGTGCGCGCTGGTAACTAAGGTAAACATCGGGTAACCATACCCAATGTTTACCTTAGTTACCAGTGTCCGCAGCTTCCAGACGCCGGCTCTGTGCAAGCGCAGCGTCGCTTGCACGTCGCTGCTGGCTGGGGGCTGGTCACTGGTGAGATCTGCCTGTTTGTCAGCTCACCAGCGACCATGTAGCGACGCAGCAGCGATCCTGACCAGGTCAGATCGCTGGTGGGATCGCTGCTGCGTCGCTAAAGTGTGACGGTACCCTATGGGTTAATTACCCCATTGTCTGATGTGTGTTCTCTCTCTACTTGATCTATGTTCAAAGATTGGCCATCAAAGGGCATGGGTCAGTGAGAAATACAACACATTGACCTTAAGGCTTGTAATATTGTGCAAGCCTCTATTTAAGATCAGATGAAGTATAGCACAGACAGAAGCTCATGTACCTGTACTGAGACGTCCAGTCAGGGTAA
The DNA here is from genome assembly GCF_048569485.1 of Anomaloglossus baeobatrachus. Classification (NCBI taxonomy): domain Eukaryota; kingdom Metazoa; phylum Chordata; class Amphibia; order Anura; family Aromobatidae; genus Anomaloglossus; species Anomaloglossus baeobatrachus. Next base: position 98,641,028 of record NC_134360.1, on the reverse strand, counting down.
TTTCCAGGGGTTCTGTCTATGTCATGCTTCTGTGACTTGTAGACAGATGATGTTCCAAAGCTCCTTGGTGATGCAAGTATTAAACTGTACTTAACCTTTGCATGTTGAGTATACAAAAGTGAGAGCAATATCATACTTTTCCTTTAAGTTTGTATTTCATAACCACCTTTAGAATAAAATTACTTAATTGCCTTAAAGTCGTATCTGAACCTTAGTGCTAAAAATATAGCAAAACAATCACCCCGTGAGGAAACGCCCCGGGAAGGAGCAATTTTGGGCGACTTATACTGGTGAACTGGGGTAGTGTATGGCAGCAACAGTTTTGTGCTCCCCCCCCCCACCCCATTACTGTTTCCAGTCAGCATCTGGATGAACACACCAAATGGTGAAATTGTTCCAATTTTATATTAGTCAGCCCTGTTATTTCTACTGAATTGGTTTGCAGGTCCTATGAGTGGTGCTTTCCTTTTCAGGTTTTAGGTTGTGAGGAAAGAGTTAACTTTTTTCACTGACTTAGAAAATAAAAGAAATTCATTCTCCCAGACTTATTTACGTAATAAACTATGAGACCAACCTCAAGGACGCAGAATGTTTTGACTTAAGGCTACTTTACACGCTGCGATATCGGTCCCGATATCGCTAGAGTGGGTACCCGCCCCCATCTGTTGTGTGACATGGGCAAATCGCTGCCCGTGCCGCACAACATCGCGCAGACCCATCACACATACTTACCTGCCCGGCGACGTCGCTGTGACCGGCGAACCGCCTCCTTTCTAAGGGGGCGGTCCGTGCGGCGTCACAGCGACGTCACTGAGCGGCCGCCCAATAGAAGCGGAGGGGCGGAGATGAGTGGCCGGAACATTCCGCCTACCTCCTTCCTTCCTCATAGCGGCCTGGAGGCAGGTAAGGAGAGGTTCCTTGTTCCTGCGGCGTCACACATAGCGATGTGTGCTGCTGCAGGAGCAACGAACTACATCGTTACTGCTGCAGTAACGATAATCGAGAATGGACCCCCATGTCACCGATGAGCGATTTTGCACGTTTTTGAAACGATGCAAAATCGCTCATCGGTGTCACACGCAGTAACATCGCTAATGCGGCCGGATGTGCGTCACAAATTCCGTGACCCCAACGACTCCGCATTAGCGATGTCGCAGCGTGTAAAGCCCCCTTTAGAAACGACTGACAAATATCTTATGGGAAGAAGAACGTTATAGATTATTATGGGAGTATATGTCATTATGTTAATTTCTCTTGCTGGGAATATGCAATCCACGCCTTAATGAATGTAGATTAATGAATATGTATGTTGCATAGTTACGCCCTAATCAACTTTGTATAACCTTGTAATGTAAACAAAATAATACACTTTGTATTCGGAGCCACACATCTCCAGTCTTATGTGTATAACAGCGTCTGCTTGTTTTCATTGAGAGCTGGAATAGCCGAGGGGGGAGGAGGGGGGTCATCGGTACCCTCTCTGCATTCGGACATCGCTGGCAACAGCTGTGACCGTTAGGTCAACCTAACATTATCTGACGCCCGAAAAGCAGGGACCCGTGTTTGTAATCCCAGGACGCAGTGGACTGTCTTGCCATCCAGAGGAGTGGACCAGACGTGGGGACCAGAAACACCTGGCCAGGTAAGAGTTGAACCTTATTCTTCTCTTTATGCTCCCCATCTCTGTTCAGTTCCCTCCTCAATGCGCAAGAGGTACACTGAGTAGATACTGGGTTATTGGCTGGTTTCTACTGAACTCAGAGAGCCTTGCCAGCAGATGTTTTCTGTGCCTTGTTTGTTTGTTTTGCTGCCCCTCTGTGCTTCGTCTCAGTGTGTCTGCTCTCTTGCGGTTTGCTTCTGTGCTTTTGTCCTTGTTGGTTGTCATAGATCCCATACATCAGTGAGTGTTGAAAGGGAATATTGTACCTGCTCTGTCCAATGGATGTGATATTCACTGCCCTAGTGTTAGTGGGAATAGCCCTGTTTGCCATTGCCATCGGATATAGTGTGCCTTTGGTACAAGAAGGGTAACCCAGCGCCATTCAACATTCTCAGCCCCCTCTGAACAGTTAGGACACCACCTTTCAGTAGGAATACAGATCAAGAGTCAGTCTCTGGGTACTTCCAGGAAAGGTGGTTCTAGACCTCACCTTAGGTAGGAATACAAAAGGAGTTAGTCTCCGAGTACTTCCAGGATAGGTAGGTTTAGTCCAAAGGACGTTCAAGGGTCTAAAAGCTGAAGAAGATAGACGAAGAATGGGGCAAGGAATATCAAAAGACAGAAGAGCTGGATGCACCCTGCAACATCTCATTACCTGTTATCATGGCAAAAGAACAGCCAGTCAGTCCAAGGAAGTTTTTAAGACATTTGGATTGAAAGGGAAGGATCAATTGGACCCCAACAAATGGGACACAATTAGAGCTACTAGATCAGGAGTGATAGCAGATAAATCATGGACTAAACTAGTCAGAACTCATTCTGACGTGGCAAAAACAGCCCACGATCAAGGTTGGATATACCATGAAGAATCAGACACATGGGAAGAAACTGGGAAGAAGGCTAATAAGGAACAGCAGCTTCCTCCGTACCTGTCAGCTACTCCTGGAACAGCTCCAAAAATAGCAGGATCCCCGGGATGGATCTGCCCAAACTGTGGCCAACAAAATCCGGACTGGAGTGAAACATGCCTAGCCTGTGGAGCCCCACAGCACAAGTTACAAGCCACAGCACCAGTGCCTCTCTATCCCGTAGTGGAAAGAAGAGTCCTGATAAGACCACCTGTTAATCCACAAAACCCAGATGCTCCCAGAGATGCAGTTCCTCGTACGTATGAAGACTACGTACCCTGGACTCCAGCCGAGCAGATGGCTTTCCTTCATAATGCTCCAGACCCGACTAGAAACCCAGTCAGTTTTTCACGTTACCTGAACCAAATACAGGTCTCTTACAGAAGCACTTGGTTGGACATGGAAGGTTTGTGTAGAGTTAAAATGTCTCCCGAACTGTATGCCAAACTCACTGCCCACCTGACAGGACATGTTCCGGACGATACCCGTAATGTGGAATCGGGCCAAGACTTCATGATAAGACTCAATCTCTTCTGCGCCCAGGAGCAAAGAACTAAGGGCACAATGGGACCAGTGCATCAAGGTCCTGTGGAGAATGTCAGCTCATTTTACTACAGATTTATGCAGTCATTCGCAGATGAAAGCGTGCTGCCCAGAATGGAGAAACATGGAAGACATAGATCTTCTAGTCAACAAAGCAAGTGGCTTAGAAACCGACACAAAGGATAAAAGAAGCAACAAGAAAGTTGTCATAGCAGCAGTGGACGGTCAGCCAGAAGGTACAAGAAGGAAGGCACCAACCTGCTACTATTGTGGAATCAGAGGACATGTGCTCAGAGACTGTAGAAAGAAGAAGAGGGACACTCAAAACCAACCCGAGAATCAGGAGGAGAAGACTGCTTGACTTGCGGCAGCACGGGATAGGGATGCCAGAGGTCCATTTATACATGTCCCCCTTCACATTGGCAACAAGGAAATAAGAGCTTTGGTGGACTCAGGAGCCTCACGCTCCATACTCCCCAGGAACCTAGTGCCTGAAGGATCCATCTCATCTGAAGCTACTGTAGTATCCGTATTTGATGGACAAGCCCAGATAATCCCAATAACACATCCACTGAAGGTGAAACTGGGACCACACATGTTCGTGTCCAAATTCTTAGTGTCCCCCCTGGGTGGAGATGCCCTAGTGGGAGCAGATCTACTATCAAGACTGCAAGCTCAGATTGTCTACAATGAAGATGGATCTGCTATCCTGCAAATTCCAGAAGATATCCCAGAAGAAGTCCTGTGCACCCTCCAGATGATAGAAGATCAACCAGAATCTGATGTTACACGTGAAGTAAACACGGACTCAATACTTCTACAAGTTCCTGCAAAACTCTGGTCCACATCAAAAACTGACCTCGGCACACTTCCCGTGCCCCCCGTAAAAGTTTCAGTCAAGCCTGGAATTACACCATCCTTACCAGCCATGACATCTATGCTGTTCTCAATCAAGTGCAGCTGAAACACCTCTCCATGGCAAGACAAGTCAGACTTCAGTGCACGCTGTTGCTACCCGCAAACATCTCATTTGCTCGAGTTACAAGTCTAAACCTTGCTGATCTGCAGATCTTCAAAAGTTTAGAAGGGGGGACAGAAGAGAGGACAGAAGAGAGTGACAAACGTACCAGCGCACCATTTGATCATGATTGTCAGGAACTCATTGAACATGAGGCAAAGCCCCTGAACAATATTCAGGCAACACCGCTTACAAATCCAGACTTTGAACTTTTTGTGGATGGTAGCAGATACGCTGATGAAGCAGGCAAGTTCCACACCGGATTTGCAGTAGTGACTATATGCAGTCTTAGCCAAACAACCGCTACCTCCATGCATATCTGCTCAAGAAGAAGAACTTCTTGCTCTCATCTGAGCAATTGAGTTTCTGGAAGAACGAACATCTACACGGACTCAGCCTATGATTACGGCATTGTGCACGATTTTGGCACTATCTGGCAGACTAGAGGATTCCTCACAGCAACAAGAAATCCCATCAGGCATGGAGCCTCAGTGAAGAAACTAATGGAAGTAGCCTTGATACCAAAGCAGCTAGCAATCATAAAAGGTTGCTGCCCACACCAAGGCTCAAACACCCGAGGCAAGGGGAAATCGCTTGGCCGATCAAACAGCAAAACAAGCAGCCTTACTACCTTTGAAGGAGACGGAAACAGTGTCAACGACGGAGGAAGAAATGCAGAGCCTCTTTGAGACACAAGAAAACGCCTCTGAGGAAGAAAAGGCCGGATGGCGGGCCAAGGAGGCAGAAAAGGTGGAGGGGATTTGGCGCCTAAACGGACTTTCCGTCCTGCCACGCAGTTGGTTCCCTGCCATTTTCCAAGTACTCCACTACCCCAAACACGGTAGCACAAACTCAATCATGAACCAGATGCAACCTTATTGGGTAGCCCCCGGCTTCAGACAATACGCCTCCCAGAGAATAAAAGCTTGTCACCTCTGTCAACACCACAATACAGGCCAGCTAACTAAAACCCCGCAAAGACACATGCCAAAGACGTTTGCCCCATTTCAAAGAGTACAAATAGACTATATACAGTTGCCAAAACATGGCATCTACGAGTTTGTACTTGTCTGTGTAGACGTCTTCTCAGGATGGCCAGAGGCCTATCCTGTAAGCTCAGCCATGGCCCGAATTACAGCAAAAAAATTGGCCTGTGAGCTGGTGCCTCGGTTTGGACTCCCTGAAGTCATAGAGTCGGACCGAGGTACTCATTTCACTGGACATGTTTTCCAGAACACCTGTGCCCTGTTAGGCATTCAGTCAGCCTTACACACGCCTTACCACCCACAGTCATCAGGAAAAGTGGAAAGGTTAAATGGAACTCTAAAGCTCAAACTAGCCAAGGCAGTGGAGGAGACTGGTAGACCATGGACAGAATGTCTCCCTATAGCTCTTTACTCTATAAGGACTACCCCGCAGGGCAAGCACAGGCTCTCACCCTTTGAAATACTCTTTGGTAGTGCACCCAGATTAGGATGCTACTTCCCGCAGGAATTACACCTGCAATGTGATAGCCTAACGTCTTATGTTGTTTCCCTGCAGAAGAGATTAACTGAAACCCACCAAAGGGTCTACTCTTCTCTACCTGATCCTGATACCGTTCCAGGAACCCACTCTCTAAAGCCTGGTGACCGGGTCTACCTAAAGAAGCACGTGAGAAAGACCCTTGAGCCACGATTCAAAGGGCCTTTGACTGTCCAGCTGACCACTCCAACCTCCGTCAAACTTGAGGGGAGATCGACATGGGTCCATGCCAGCCACTGCAAGAAGGCCTAATACTGCTGATAAGTATTTCTATGTGTACTCCCTTTTTGGGGCCTTCTACACCACGGCAGAATTCATTTGAGACCCATCATGAAGTGTTAGCTGAAAAACTTGAGATCACAGACTGCTGGATATGTACACACGCACCTTTGACAGCCTTTTCCATGCCATACTTAGCCATACCAGTCCCAATAAACGAAGTGTTTCAATGGGGAGGCTGTTACAACAGACTATCAGTCAATGACACCAAGTATCAAAACCTGTGGAACACTAGTGTGCCCATACCAATAGTAGGGTGTGTAGATTTCCCCTGGTGGCAAGGCAATCTTACTACTGGCCTTCCCGGAACCCAGCAATATTTAGCCTTTGAAGGAAGCAGCTGGGTACCCCGTAATTACACAAAAACACCTACTGTGGGCAAGATTCCAACAGAAGGAATCAAAATAAGTTTTGGGCGAACCTCTGACAGTACAGATGCATTTAAACCCCTGCTGTTAGAGAGACATCTGCACGACCATGGGTGGGTATACAATTCATTGTTTCCAGAAGGCACAAATGATACTTGTTACTCCCAACCCGGAAATTTATGGTGCAATGATTCTGACCCATATGTGCCTGACCGAGAAACCTGTGGTGAACAGTCCGCAGGGTATTGTAGTCCCCTAGGCCAACTTTCTGAATGGTGTATGGTCAGAAACATATCAGCCTTTATTGATATAGTACATAGACTCATATTACAACATTCTGCCATCTGGGATCTCCCACCGCAAACCTACTGGGTTTGTGGTTAAAATGCCTACAAATGGCTACCAGTAGGAGTAAATGGCACCTGCACCTTGGCCCGTTTGACCCCTGCCACCTTCATTATCAATACCACTGATATACCGGCAGGGAAAATGCCTCTCGACCTACTGGTAAAGAGAGCGGCAGACAACAAAGACAGGCCTAGTGGCCGACCCCATGTGATTCAAATGAGTCATGTCAACAAATTTTTCAGTTCTCTTTTTCTCTATCCCATGATAATGCAGATGTATGATAAGTTGGTGGACAGCACCGACTATCTTGATGATCAAATTTTTGAGGGTCTCCAAGCAGTAAATAGTACCATTGCCATACAGAGACAATTAATCATTGTTACCCCCCAACATACTTTGGTACTGGATTACCTCACTGCGGCCCAAGGGGGGATATGCCAAGTGGTAGGCCCCAGCTGTTGTCACTACATAGATCCAAAAGGAACCTTAAACGCCCAAGCCAGTTTAACTGAGATACAAAAGCTGAGGAAAAAACATGATGAGGAGGTACTCAGAAGCTCAGATGCTTGGTGGAGCAATACCTTTTCAATGTTCAACCCTGCAAACTGGTTTAAGGGAATAGGAGGATGGTTCATGGGGATACTGCAATCAGTATTCCAAGTGCTACTCTGTTTATTAGTTGCCTATGTCGTGTTTAAGTTGCTAATGGCTTTGTTTTCCCGCTGCTTGAGGAAATGGTCTGGAGGGTCTGGGAGGCACTTGGTCTGGACTTTAGGGCTAGCCACAACAGGGCCAGCTGTGGACTGCCCTTGTCAGGGCGGGAGTTTTATGTGGAAAAAGGGTCAGCCTAATCCCTAACAGGGTCAGTGACCAAGCCACCTCTCCCGTCATCCTGACATACGGATTTCAGCAACACAGGAGAACCTTGACCCCCATTGGGATACAAGATTCGGGTGAGATTGTTCCATTTATATGTTACTAACATCCTTGCATAATTTACGATTCCGGTAGATGAGCCGACTTAATGGTTACTGCATGTACTACATTTATCATAAGCTACCATCTACTGGACATTGTTTATTAATTGGTATATGCCTAGTAAGGTGTCCCCCAGTCTGTGAATTCACAGTGTGTGATCTATGGGCTGTGCAGATATTTGTATATGCCTATAGTCATTTATGATAGACCTTGTCTGGGGTTTCTGACATTGACCTCATATGATATTGTAGGGCAGTCATCTCTATCATCCCCCCAGCTGTTATCCTTTGAGGGGACACATGTATATGGGACATCCCACCCTCTGTCTCACTTGTGGTATATGGTAACAAGGTCAGTTGTGGACGGCCCCTGTCAAGGCATGAACTGTATATAGAAAAAGGGTCAGTTTAACCCCTAATAGGGTCAGTGACCAATCCACCTCTCCTGTTGTCTTGACATCTGGATTTCAGCAACACAGGAGAACCTTGACTCCCAGTGAGACACAAGATTCGGGTGAGATTGTTCCATTTATATGTTACTAACATCATTGCATAATTCACGATTTCGGTCGATTAGCTGATGTAATGGTTGCTATATGTACTATATTCATCAAAAGCTATCATTTGTTGGATATCGCAATTTATTGATATATGCCTAATAAGGTGTCCCTTAGCCTGCGAACTCACAGCGTGTGATCTATAGGCTGTGCAGGTACTTGTATGTGCCTAAAGCCATTTATGATAGACTGTCTGGGGTGCCTGATATAGACCTCATACAATATTGTTGGTCATTTTTATCCACCATCTTTCCAGCTATCATCCCTGGAGGGGACACATACATTTAGGATATCTCACCCTCTATCTCTCCTGTGAAATATGGTATGGGTGAATGAAAATTTCACCCTATGCGAATGAAAGTGATGGCGCTATAATCCTTGATTGGCCTCATCATTTTTCAGGTTTTAAATTGGTGCTTTGGATCACGGTTTTCACTTTTGTAACGGATATTATTGAACCCAATTAAAAGTTAAGTTTTAATATCACACGTTGCTACATTCATAGATCCAAAAGGAACCTTAAAAGCCCAAGCCAGTTTAACAGATACAAAAGCTGAGGAAAAAACATGATGAGGAGGTACTCAGAAGCTCAGATGCTTGGTGGAGCAATACCTTTTCAATGTTCAACCCTGCGAACTGGTTTAAGGGAATAGGAGGATGGTTCATGGGGATACTGCAATCAGTGTTCCAAGTGTTACTCTGTTTACTAGTTGCTTATGTAGTGTTCAAGTTGCTAACGGCTTTATTTTCCCGCTGCTTGAAGCAATGTAGATACAATGATTATTCAGCATCCGTATGAAATCACTAATATGCCTTTTTTTTCTCTTCTCTACTCTTTCCTCTAGAAATCACCTTGGCGTATCATGATGAGACTCCTATCGAGAGGCATGCAGGCAGTCCTGGGTGACGGATGTGAGACAACACTCCCTGAGCAACCCGCGGCTCAGAAAGTATCTGGAGACTAGCCTGCTCTCTCTATAGTACACAGCTTCTCGATGGCCCCCTGTCCATCAATCACGCCAATAGGGGGGATTGTGAGGAAAGAGTTAACCTTTTTCACTGACTTAGAAAATAATAGAAATTCATTCTCCCTTGCAAGACCAAACCAGATTTATTTACGTAATAAACTATGAGACCAACCTCAAGGACGCAGAATGTTTTGACTTAGAAACGACTGACAAACATCTTGTTATGGGAAGAAGAACGTTATAGATTATTATGGGAGTATAAGTCATTATGTTAATTTCTCTTGCTGGGAATATGCAATCCACGCCTTAATGAATGTAGATTAATGAATATGTATGTTGCATAGTTACGCCCTAATCAACTTTGTATACCCTTGTAATGTAAACAAAATAATACACTTTGTATTCGGAGCCACACATCTCCAGTCTTATGTGTATAACAGCGTCTGCTTGTTTTCATTGAGAGCTGGAATAGCCGAGGGGGGGTCACCGGTACCCTCTCTGCATTCGGACATCGCTGGCAATAGCTGTGACCGTTAGGTCAATCTAACAAGGTGGATGTCTGCGCGTGATTTTTGTTGTCACTATCACCACATTTCTAGGTGTACTAGAGTCCAAAAGTGTTTTGTCCATTTTTGTGTATTTGTGTATGTTCGTTTTTAACTTTCGTATTAAAAGTTAGGTTTTATATGTATATTTAATTCTACTTTGGGTGTTTTGACTGTTTATATATGGTAGAGATCTTCACCAAATTGGTCAAATCTAAATGCCCCCTCCCTTCTTAAGCACCACAATGTGCCTAAACCACAGTTCGTGTCCACATATTTGGCATTGCTGTAGTGAGAACAGTCCACTTAATTTACAGGGTGCAATGTTTCCAGAAGCACTAGCTGGGCACAATGCATGGGAACTACAATGTACTGGGCACAAAAAGGGCTTATTTGCAATTTTGAAATTCTGCAACATTCACTGTATTTGTCACCATGCGTGTTTTTCAGAGACTAAATTGTCACTACACCCGTAGATGAATTCCCAAAGAGGTAATTTCCAAAATGTGGGCACTTGAGGAGATTTCTTCTGTTTTGGCACTTAAGGGCTCCACAAATTGAGTCTGCAAACAATTTTAGGAAAATCTGTGCTCCAAAAATCAAGTGGCGTTCCTTCCCTCCTAAGCCTTGTGGTGCTGCCAAACACTCCTGTACAGTCACATGTGGGTTATTGCCACATTCAAGAGTACACTGTGTGCAGAATTATTAGGCAAGTTGTATTTTAGAGATTTTTTTTATTACTGATCAATAACTATGTTCTCAAACCCAAAAGACTCAAATATCAAAGCTTAATATTTTTGGAAGTTGTAGTGTTTTTTTTTTAGATTTGGCTATCTTAGGAGGATATCTGTTTGTGCAGGTAACTATTACTGTGCAGAATTATTAGGCAATTTAAAAAAAAACAAATATATTTCCATCTCACTTGTTTATTTTCACCAGGTAAACCAATATAACTGCACAAAATGTAGAAATAAACATTTCTGACATGCAAAAACAAAACCACCATTAAATTAGCGACCAATATAGCCACCTTTCTTTATGGTGACACTCAACAGCCTACCATCCATAGATTCTGTCAGTTGCTTGATCTGTTTACGATCAACATTGCATGCAGCAGCCACCACAGCCTCCCAGACACTGTTCCGAGAGGTGTACTGTTTTCCCTCCGTGTAGATCTCACATTTTATGAGGGACCACAGGTTCTCTATGGGGTTCAGACCAGGTGAACAAAAGGCCATGTCCTTATTTTTTTCCATCTTTTAGACCTTTACTGGCCAGCCACACTGTGTAGTAGTTGGATGCATGTGATTGAGCATTGTCCTGCATGAAAATAATGTTTTTCTTGAACGATATCGACTTCTTTTTGTACCACTGCTTGAAGACGTGGTCTTCCAGAAACTGGCAGTAGGTCTGGGAGTTCAGCTTCACTCCATCCTCAACCCCGAATAGGTCCCACAAGTTCATCTTTGATTATATCAGCCCATACCAGTACCTCACCTAAACCTTGCTGGCGCCTGAGTCGGAGTGGAGCTCTCTGCCCTTTACTGATCAGCCTCTGGCTCATCCATCTGGCCCATCAAGAGTCACTCATTTCATCAGTCCATAAAACAGAAGGATTTTTGTGTACTCACCGTAAAATCTCTTTCTCTGAGTCTTCATTGGGGGACACAGGACCATGGGTGTATGCTGCTGTGACTAGGAGGCTGACACTAAGTGAAGATAAAAAAAGTTAGCTCCTCCCTGGCAGTGTACACCCCGAGCCGGATCTATGCCAGTTTTAGTGTACAAGCAGTAGTAGGAGAGACCTGAACAACCATAACTAAACAATGTAATACAAAGAGAAAAAAACAACGTGTGGTGAAACAGTGCCTTATGGACACGTATATACCGGGAACATCCGGCAAATAAAGAGCTCACAATCCAAACAGGGTGGGTGCTGTATCCCCCCAATGAAGACTCAGAGAAAGATTTTACGGTGAGTACACAAAAATCCTTCTATCGCTTTCATTGGGGGACACAGGACCACGGGACGTCCAAAAGCAGTCCCTGGGTGGGTACATAAGCAGTCCTACAGATCCAAACAAAAACACAAACATTCTGTAGGAAAGCTCTGTCCAACTGTTTACTACCTTTTTAGAGGTGAGCGACGGCCGTCTGCAACACCTTTCTCCCAAGGCAGGCGTCTGCTGATGCCTGGGTGTGGACCTTGTAAAACCTGGTAAAGGTATGAAGACTGGACCACGTGGCAGCTTTGCAGACTTGCTCGGCTGAAGCCTGGTGTCTGATTGCCCAAGACGCCCCAACTGCCCGGGTGGAATGGGCTCTTACTCCCCTGGGAGGGGACTTGTCCCTGATTCGGTAGGACTCCGAAATGACTGACCTGATCCATCTGGCAATGGTAGCCTTGGACGCCGGCATGCCCTTCTTGGAACCAGAAGGCAGGACGAACAAGTTGTCTGATTTGCGGAACGGCGCAGTTCTTGAGACGTAAGTCCTGAGCGCTCGCACTAAATCCAGAGTGTGCAGTGACCTCTCCAGGGAGCGAGTGGGTGCCGGACAAAAAGATGGAAGCACGATCTCTTCATTCAGGTGAAAAGGAGACCCCACCTTCGGCAGGAGACGGGCGCAGGACAACCTTGTCCTGGTGAAAAACAAGAAAAGGAGAACGGCACGAAAGAGCTGCCAGTTCAGACGTTCTCCTGATTGAAGTGACCGCCACAAAAAAAAACACTTTCCAGGACAAGTGTGAGAATGAGGATTCTTTTAGTGGTTCAAATGGAGCCAGTTGGAGGGATCCTAAAACCAAATTAAGATCCCATGGTTCTAGCGGAGCCCGATAGGGCGGATTCAGATGGGCGACTCCTTGTATGAACGTCTTGACCTGTGGACGTGATGCTAGATTTCTCTGGAAAAGAGCAGACAGAGCCGAAACCTGCCCCTTGATAGTTGCCAGCGAGAGACACGCTTGTAACCCTGCCTGAAGGAACACCAGTAGCGTCGGGAGTGACAGAACTAACAGGGAGGGATTGCCGTTGACCTCACACCACTGAAAAAAGGCCTTCCAGGTGCGGTAGTAGATCTTTGACGATGAAGGCTTTCGAGCCCTGATCATAGTCTGTATCACTCCTGGCGCAAAGCCTGACTGAGCTAATAGCCAGGATTCAAGAGCCATGCCATCAAATTGAGAACCCCTGAATTTTGATGGAAGAGTGGACCCTGCGACAGCAGGTCTGGCCGATCTGGAAGCCGCCATGGGGTGTTTGCGACGAGCTGTGAGAGTTCTGCGAACCACGCTCGCCTGGGCCATTCTGGGGCGATGAGAATCACTGGAATGCCCTCTGCCTTGATTTTCTTGAGGACTCTTAGGATCAGCGGAAGCAGTGGGAAGATGAACGGAAGTCTGAACTGATTCCACGGAAGAACGAGAGCGTCGACTCCCAGCGCCTGCTGGTCATGGTAACGGGAGATGAACAGTGGGACTTGATTGTTGAACCGTGAGGCCATTAGGTCCACATCTGGAGTCCCCCATCTGTGGCAGATCTGTTCGAAAACCTCTCTGTTGAGAGACTATTCGCCGGACGCCAGACCCTGTCTGCTGAGATAGTCGGCTGCAAAATTTTCCACGCCGGGAATATGTACCGCGGAGATCCTGGAGTGGTAAGACTGTCCACTGTATCATCATCTTCACCTCTCTCATTGCCATGACGCTCCTCGTGCCGCCCTGGTGATTGATGTATGCCACCGCCGTGGCATTGTCCGACTGTATTCTGATTGGAGACCCCTGTATAAGGCACTGAAAAGCTTGCAGGGCTCGTAAGACCGCTCTGATCTCCAAAACGTTGATCGGGAGCCGGCTTTCCCGGGGGGACCACTGACCGTGAGCCGTGTGATGATGGAACATCGCTCCGCAGCCCAGAAGGCTGGCATCGGTGGTGACTGTCCGCCAGTGTACCGGTAAGAATGACGTTCCTTTGGAGAGATTTTGTCTGTTGGTCCACCAGAGCAGTGAGCGGCGGACTTCCGGGGACAAATGTATCTTGCGATCCAAGGTGAATAGAGACTTGTCCCATTTGTGCAGCAGATATAGCTGAAGGGGGCGAAGGTGGAAGCGAGCAAAGAGAACTGCCTCTATTGCCGCCACCATCCGACCGAGGGCCCTCATACCAAATCGTATGGACACCGCTCTGGAGTGGTGGAGGGTCTGGATATCCTTCCGGAGGGAGACAATCTTTTCCTGTGGGAGGGACACGCGTCCTTGGATGGTATCGAACTCCATGCCTAGGAAGGTAATCCGACGGGCCGGGGTCAGAGAGAACTTCTTCCGATTGATGATCCAACAGAGTCGGGACAGAGTATCGATGGTGACCTGAACGCTTAGGAGACAGTCGTTGAAAGAGGACCCTTTGATCAGCAAATCGTCCAGGTACGGAATCACCAAAACTCGTCTGGAGTGTAGGATCGACATGGCAGCAGCCATGACCTTCGTGAACACTCGAGGCGCAGACGCGAGGCCAAAAGGTAGGGCAGTAAACTGATAATGATCGTCTGCCACGGCAAACCGCAGGAATTTCTGGTGCTGATGTGCAATCGGGATGTGCGGATATGCGTCCTGTATGTCCAGAGAGGCGAGGAATTTGCCGACCTCCATGGAGGCAATCACCGATCGGAGGGACTCCATGCGGAATTTTCAGGGTCTGACGTACCTGTTGAGGATCTTGAGGTCGAGAACAGGGCGCACAGTACCATCCTTTTTGGGGACAACGAAGAGGTTTGAGTAGACTCCCCTGAACCGTTCCGAATTTGGAATCGGAATCATGACCCCTGAGCGGTGCAGAGATACGATGGTGTGCAAGAAAAGGCGAGCTCGCGCGTCTGACTAGGGAGGGTGGGAAAGGAAAAAACCGACTGAGGAATTGACGAGAACTCTATCTTGTATCCCGAGACTAGGATTTCTCTGACCCAAGCGTCCGTTATCAAAGGCAGCCAGACGTGTTGGAAAAGAGAAAGGCGCCCCCCACCTGGTCTGCGCTGGCGCGCGAAGACCACGAGTCATTTGGAGGAGTATCGCTGTGATCTAGATGCTGGTTTGGCTGGCTGGCGTGGTCTAGAACGCCAGGAGGGATTTGTCTTGAAGGACGGGTTCTTCCTGTTTCTCTGCAGGGATCTGTTCCTCCTAGGCTGTGTGGTGGAACTGAAGCTGCGAAAAGGACAAAAACCTGAGGTCGGCTGGCGGCGAGGGATACGCCTTGGTCTCAGCTGGGGGAGGGAGGTGCTCTTTCCTCGGCGATAATCTGATCGAGCCTGTCCCCAAACAGGCGGCCTCCTGCAAATGGGAGGGCGGTAAGAGATTTCTTTGAAGCCGTGTCTGCATTCCAGGCTCTGAGCCAGACCGCCCGGCGGATTGCCACCGTGTTGCTGGACGCTTGTGCTGCGCAATTGGCTGTAGACAAAGCCGTGTTAATGATATACTCACCCGCTAGAGCAAAATGTGCCGCCATGTTGACGAGCTCGGGATCCAGAGACTGAGCGAAGGCCTCTGCGGAGGGTGTCGGCCCATGTCACCATGGCCTTAGCTACCCAGACGGCGGCGAAAGCCGGTGACAGGGCCGCGCCTGCTGCCTCAAAAGCCAAACGGGTGAATCTCTCGATGTGCCGATCCGTAGCGTCTCGGAGCGATGTCCCCTGCGGCAGGGATAGAACTGTATGCGAGGCCAGGCGGGAGATCGGCGAGTCGACCACCGGTGAGCCTGCCCATTCTTTCCTGAGACTCTCGGGAAAGGGATAGTGTAAATCAATAGACTTACCATTGTTGAACGTCTTGTTCGGTTGCGGTCTGTGCTTGCGTAGGACCTCAGCGAATTCCGGATAATCGCAGAAATACCTGTGGACACGTTTAACTCGTTTTAAAAGATACCTGTGAGCTCTGGGCGGTGGCCGAGTCTGGCTGGAGCTTCAGCGTTGTATTCACCGCGTCGACCAGGCTGTCTACCATACGCCTGACATCGGCTGTCTGATCAGAGTCCAGCAGTGAGGCTGCATCCGACTCTTCTCCTGACAAATCAGACGGTCCCGGAGACGAGCGGCACTCGGGCCTTGGAGGGGAGAGAGACCTCTGGGAGGAATTGGAAGACGAGACCGTGCGGGTCCGCTTCCGCGCTCCAGTAGCTGGGTTTGGATCAGACAGACTGTCGTCTTGCGACGGCTGGACCTGCGGGGCATGGCTGAGCGTAGGGAGCAACTGCAAAGCCTGCGCGATGGTCAGAGACGCCCTTGACAGAGAATCCACCGACTGGGAGAGCGAAGTCAGACACTCCGGGGGAGGGAGCGCATTGGGGCCCGGGGCGTCCTGTACTGCTGCAGTAGCGACGAGGACGGGGGGGCTGGCAGCGTCCGGGGGAATCTGCGTGGGATGCAGGTCAGGGACGCAAGCTGAGCAGAAGGAGGTAGCCTGGCCTTGGGAGAATTTTTCGTTGCAGGACGAGCACGCAAAATGCATTATAAAGGGGGCCTGTTTGGATCGGGAGGACTTAGAGTTAGGCATGGCTGCTCAGGAGGCTCCTACTAGAGACACTAGGGAGGAGACAGGAGATAGGATGAAAGAAAAAAGTGTAAAAAGTTCGCTGGTCCTAAACCGGAGCAGCACTCACCCAGGCCTGTGTCCCTCCCGGGTCAGCAGGGGCTTCAGAGTAGCTGGAACCGCCGCAGGAAAAAACGCTGTTGCTGCTCACCAGCCTGCCTGTGCTGAAGTGAGCCGTTTGCAGAAAGCGCGGGCTTTTGCCTTTTTTTTTCCCTCTGTGGGGGACGTGCTGGGGTGGTGAGCTGGCTGTCGCTGGGCAGAAAATGCAGGGGGCGGGCCAAGGGGGACGCGTGTGCGCGCGCAAACGGAGGGGCGGAGCGCCCCGGCCCGAGGTAGGCCCCAAGCCGGGGACTGAATTAGTAAGCGGCGGCCGCCGGGAGCGCAGCGCTGCGCGCGGAGCAGATCTTACCTGCGTCCATGCGCGTCGCTCAGGTCCACGGGTCCCATCCTCGACTGCAGCGGCCCCCGGTGAGTGAATCTGCTTCTCGAAGGCATCAGGAGGGGGGCTGGGGAGCTGTGAGGGAGACTGCAGTGCGCTCATGCGCTACAGCGAACCGATCCTGTGCCTGGGCCCAGGGTACCAGGAAAGAACGCTGGGGGAGGCCTGGTGCTGTGAGCGCTCCTGCGCTGCCGACCTGCGATCCTGATGCAGATAATTCCTCGCCACCTCCACCAGAAGCACCCCTTGGGACGGTACCATAGGGGTCGACGGGGAGTGTGTGCCCTTAAAAAATAAAAATGCTCAACCCCAAGCAGCCCCTGGGGTGGTACCATGGGGCAGGAGGGGGATAGGGCCTGGGGTCGCCTCAAGCGACCGTGGGGAGAGAGACGGAGAAGGCGAGGGTTCTCTCTGATGCTGGGCCTTTAACCCTGCAGAAGAGACAAAAGCCTAGAAGAGATGAGAAGGCTGAGCGGCGCCGTAACGCACGAAAAAACGGAAAAAAAGGAATAGCCTAGGCTGAGGTTGGCCCACAGAGATATGGGCCCACTTCAGCCTCCTACGACACTAAGCAAAAATAAGAATTATTCTTACCGTTAATTCGGTTTCTAGGACCTTCCACGACAGCATAGGAGGTTGTCTCTCCACGCCCTAATTGGGACAGGAAGCACAAGAGAGGTTAAAAGGACCCTCCCACCTCCCATAGCCAGTGTCTTACAAAGAACCCATAGCATATGAGAAGTGCAACACATCCAGGAACATTGAGGATAAGGGAGGGAATTACGTGCTGTCGTGGAAGGTCCTAGAAACCGAATTAACGGTAAGAATAATTCTTATTTCTCTAGTCCCTTCCACGACAGCATAGGAGGAATACCAACGAATTGATACCTAGGGGGGGACCACAGCCTGCAGGACCTTCCTGCCAAAAGCCAAATCCCTGTTGGAATCCAGATCCAAACGATAATGCTTCGTGAAAGTATGGAGGGAAGACCATGTAGCCGCCTTGCAGATCTGCTCAGGAGAAGCCCACGCCCGTTCAGCCCAGGAGACAGAGGTAGCCCTGGTGGAGTGCGCCGTAAATCCGGTAGGCGGAGACAGATGCTGAGCGAGGAAGGCCTCTCTAATGGCCCGCACAATCCAGTTGGCGATGGTACTCTTAGCCACTTTCCTGCCCTTATTTCGACCAAAGGGCTGGATAAACAGGTTATGATCAAGACGCCAAGGTGCAGTAACATCCAGGTAGTGCAACACTGTCTGACGAACGTCCAAAGAATGGAACACTTCCTCCCCCGGAGTCCTAGGATGCTGACAGAAGGAAGGCAGGACGACGGACTAAGAACGGCGAAATTCCGAAACCACTTTGGGAAGGAAGGAAGGGTCCAGCTGAAAGACAATGCTGTCATCTCTGACGGTCAGGTAAGGCTCCCGAATAGACAATGCTTGAAGTTCCCCGACTCTCCGAGCAGACGTAATAGCCACGAGAAAGGCAGTCTTGTGAGAATGAGAATGGGTGTGACAGGAGGACAGCGGCTCAAAGGGCGACTGAGAAAGTCTGGTAAATGAGATCCCAGCAAGGTGTCAGGATCCTCTGCCGCGGACAGAGCCTACTAGCGGACACCATGAAACGGCGGATCCAGCGACGATCTGCCAGAGCAGTGTCAAAGACTGCACTGAGTGCCGAGATCTGCACCTTCAGGGTGCTGGGCCGAAGGCCTAAGTCCAATCCACTCTGGAGGAAGCCGAGAATCTGCGCAATGTTAGGCCGGAGCGGGTCAGGAGGCCGAGAGGAAAATCTCATCCAGATTTCATTGTAAATACTATTAGTCACTGGTGTACGGTTCTTCTGTAGAGTAGCCACGATCTTGTCAGAAAGTCCCTGGGCCTTCAGTGCCCGGGCCGCAGAAGCCAGGCAGCCAACTTGAGTTTCTGGGGGTCCGGATGGAATATCTGATCCTGAGACAGTAAACTGGGGTCTGAACCCAGGAGGACCGGCCGTCGATTCTGAGAGTCAGGATCAGGCTGTACCAACTCCGCCGCGGCCACAGAGGAGCTACCAGGATAGTTGTGGCTCCACCGTTCCTGATCTTCCTCAGGGTTCGTGCGAGAAGAGGAATAGGCGGGAACGCGTAGGCGAGGCAAAAGGACCAATTGTGGCAGAAGGCGTTCACCCCCAACGCATTGTCCCGAGGGTTCAGGGAGAAAAATGTTGCGACCTTGCAATTTTCCTGCTGAAGCAAAGAGGTCTACCTCTGGAGTACCCCACCTTGCCACCAGAGAGCAGAACACCGCTTGTTCCAGACTCCACTTCAATGGGTGAACATCCTGATGACTAAGGAAGACTGCTGGAAGGTTTAGGGATCCCTTTAGATGGACTGCAGAAAGGGATAGCAGGTACTGTACCGCCCAGTGGAAGATCCGGGAGGACACGGACTTCAGAGCGCCTGAGCTTGCACCGCCCTGGTGCTGACATAAGGGCTCCAGACCCCCTTAAACGGAGAGTTTGCCACCATAGCTCCCCAGCCCCTCTGGCTGGCATCGGATGTCAGTGTAACCAGGGGTGACCGGGTCCAGGCAACCCCTACCATCAGGTTGTTGGGACACAGCCACCAGAGAAGGGACGAGGAGACTGTTGCCGAGAGGCGAAACCGGGTGTTCAGGGAGGAAGGGAGTCTGACCCAATGAACCAGGATACGATCCTGTAGACAACGAGAGTGGGCCGGAGCCCACAAGACTGAGGAAATGTAGAACGTCATAGAACCCACGGCCGACAGAGCGCCTCGAAGGTCCGGGCGCGCTTGACTGTGAAGCGTCGAGATTTTGGCCAGTAGCGTCAACCTGTGATCCTCTGGGGGAAGGATGCTTGTCTGCCGGAGTCCAACCTTGCAATCGTAGGAAGGCGACCACCTCAGCCATGATCTTTGAAAAGATTCTTGGAGCAGAGGAGAACCCGAAGGGAAGTACGTGTAATTGGAAATGAAGCATGTTCCCTCCGTGCAGAACCGCAAATTTGAGGTACTGCCTGTGACAAGGATGGAAGGGCACATGGAACTAGGCGTCTCTCAGGTCTATCGAGGCCATCTGGTGGTGCAGACCGAGTAGTGGAACAACAGATTTCGCAGACTCCATTCTCGAAACGTCGGTATCTGACCCGCTGGTTGGAGACGCTGCAGATTGACGATAATCTAGACGTCTCCAGATGGTGGTTTGACAAGGAAGAGACGGAGTAGTGACCTACCCCTACTTCCTGACTCGGGACTGAGGAAACGACCCCCGAATGTATTAACTCTCGAATCATCGAGCACAGGAGATCCTGAGAACCCTGTGACGACCGACAGGGCTGTGACTCGGAGGCCTGGTGTGGGGGGGGGGGGAGAATTCTACCAAGAGACCCTCAGACGAGCTTGTAGGACCCATGGGCAGGCGGTGAAGGTCCGCCACTGGGGAAGAAGGCAGAGAGCCGTCCCCCCACCCGAGCTGACTCACTGTTTGTCATGCAGATGACGTTGTGGATGGGAAGGGATGAGAATATTACTCCCCCTACCCTAAGGGTAGTTCCAACGCCCAGACTCCCCTTTCCCCTTGGGCTGGGAGGCCCTAGGCATCGAGGGACGAAAGGACCATTGCCTGGAGGGTGTCGGATCCGGCAGGCCTGACAATCAGTCGCCTTGTCCAGAATGTCATCCAGGGCAGGCCCAACACTAAGTCCCCCTTAAACAGAAGGGAGCAAGCCTCAGTGTGGAAGTAGAGTCCCCACTCCAAGCCTGAAGCCTAGAGCTCGTCTGTCCGAGTTAGGGTATGTGCGCACGTTGCTTTTTACCTGCTTTTTACCTGCTTTTTTGCTGCTTTTTCTTCTGCGCTGTTTAATGCCAAAATGGATGTGTTCTTCTATTCAAGCAAAGTCTATGGGAATTTGGGTTTCTTGTTCACACTATGTTGTTCAAAATGCTGCCTTTTTGTGGCAGAACTTTGGTCAAAAACTCAGCTTTTCAAAGAAGCAACATGTCAATTGTTTTTGCCATTTGGGTTTTGCACTGCAAAGCTGAGTTTTTGACCAAAGTTCTGCCACAAAAAGGCAGCATTTTGAACAACATAGTGTGAACAAGAAACCCAAATTCCCATAGACTTTGCTTGAATAGAAGAACACATCCATTTTGGCATTAAACAGCGCAGAAGAAAAAGCAGCAAAAAAGCAGGTAAAAAGCAGGTAAAAAGCAACGTGCGCACATACCCTTAGACAAGACTGAGGTCCTGGCAGCTAGGCGGACCGACTTCACAGAGGTATCTGCCAAAACTAGTAGCCTTCCTAAGGAAGGGAAAGGATTCCAGGAACCCATCCCTAGGAGTACCCCCAGGAATATGAGCCTCAACTGGTCGAGCCTCCGGTGGAGGGACAGGGAGACATAAGCGGAGGCAATATGGGCCCGAATGGGAGAAGACGAAGCCTCCCAGGACTTCTTCATGAGGCTCTCGACCTTCCTATCCATCAGATCCCTAAGCTGGGAAACGACCGCAAAGGGGAGCGCTGTTTGCTTAGCAACCCTGGCCACCTGCACATCCACCTTGGGAATTTCCCAATGCAACCCAGAACTCTCCAGGGAAATCTGTGTCAGGGGACACTCCGGAATTGCTTCTCAGGGAAATCCCATTCCTGAGAGAGGACCCAGAACATTAGCATGGACACTTCACCCTGAACGGAGGGGTGGACCTACTCATCCTCCAACCCCATAGTGCTCTTAACTGCTCCATTAAGATCCCCCAATCGTCTGAGGGAAAAAGAAAAGACCGGTCAGGCCTCCTGGAGGAAAAACCTTTATCGGGACCATCCGAGGCGGATCATTTTTGTGGCAGAAGGGTCAGCAGCAGGGAGGGAGGCTAGTGAGGCCTGAATCTCCGGTATCATCATGGACCGCAGCTCGCTACAAGGGACAGTTGTTCAGCCCTAACAATCTATACACACGATGCATGCCCTATCCATCCAATGGAAACAGAGAGGCGTCATCAGAGACCAGGCAGCTAGCCCATGGGACCATGACACAGCAACTATCCAGGAGCGTCCACTGGGATTCAAACTCCCAAGCTCACACAACCTAGGTCATCAGCTTACCATTAGACCATGGAAGGGACATACGTACACTGCTGGCAAAGTTTCTCTGTCTTGTCATCACACTTGTCAGACTTGACACATATTCCAGCAGGCTCATCCTCCTGAAAACCAGAAGGAGCCAACAATAGCAGCCTGAAAACAGGCATAAAGGACCGCCCCTCAGCCACTTACTGTGGCAGGGGGAACGCTGGGCTCTGCAGAAGCAGAGGAAGACATGGCAGTGCACACAGGAGAATCCTTACCGTGGGTCTGATGCCTTCAGGGCAGCTTTCCTGTGGAAAAGGCCTGCCCCCCCCAGCGACTGGTGACATTCCCCGCCTCCCGCATCTGGTCCATGACAGGCAGTGAAAGCGACGGCGTGTCTCTCACACTGCCTCCGCGACCGGAAGTGCCCACACAGGAAGCGCGAGAACCGGAAGTCCCGCCCACGGTAGCACCTCCGGGTCGCATTGGCAGCGTGCATACGGGAGGCGGCCGGCGGCTCAGGGAGGACGCCGGCCGGGGAGCAGCACAGCCCACATCGCCCCAGAGGAGCTCCGGAAGGCTGGTGCGGTGGTCCCTCACAAGGTGAGGGAACAGCATGGGAGGAGCGGCGAAGGCCCGACCGACACTGCCCGGCTAAGGTAGGGGAAAAAAAAAAAATGCATACTGCAGTTCGCCGGCCACCACAGTATAGGAGAAAAACAAAAACCTCTCCATGCCCCATGGGGACAGGAAAGACACTGGCTATGGGAGGTGGGAGGGTCCTTTTAACCTCTCTTGTGCTTCCTGTCCCAATTAGGGCGTGGAGAGACAACCTCCTATGCTGTCGTGGAAGGCAAAATATGAAATATGAAAACTGAACGTGAAATATGGCCAAACTGGTGGCAAATGGCATCTTGGCAGATTCACGCTTAATTTTCCTCAATTTATGGGCAATTATTTTGCGCCTTTTTTGCCCAACACACTTCTTGCGAACCCTGTCGGCTATTTGCCATGAAACGCTTGATTGGGAAGAAGTGGGGTGGGTGTGTGTGTTTGCGTGTGAGTGTGATCTGATGTGTGTGTATGTGAGATCTCATGTCAGCCAGACGCAGGGGAGGCGTGCAGCGTACCTGATGGGAGATCACAGAAGGATCTGGGAGCCATACAGATGCCCTGGGCTGGTAAGTATGACGATCCTGGGATGGGGGGCTGTCTGCTTTTTGTGGGGGGTAAACTTACCCCCAACCATGTCTCCACGAGAATAAGACACCCCCTGAAAATAAGACAGTGTTTTTTTTCAGGGCAAAAAAAAATATAAGACAGTGTCTTATTTTCGGGGAAACAGGGTAATGCAGGTGTATGATAAGTTGGTGGACAGCACCGACTATCTTGATGATCAAATTTTTGAGGTTCTCCAAGCAGTAAATAGTACCATTGCCATACAGAGACAATTAATCATTGTAACCAACCAACATACCTTGGTACTGGATTATCTCACTGCGGCCCAAGGGGGGGGGGGGGAATGTGCCAAATAATAGGCCCCAGCTGTTGTCACTACATAGATCCAAAAGGAACCATAAAAGCCCAAGCCAGTTTAACTGCGATACAAAAGCTGAGGAAAAACCATGATGAGGAGGTACTCAGAAGCTCAGATGCTTGGTGGAGCAATACCTTTTCAATGTTCAACCCTGCAAACTGGTTTAAGGGAATAGGAGGATGGTTAATGGGGATACTGCAATCAGTGTTCCAAGTGCTACTCTGTTTATTAGTTGCCTATGTCGTGTTTAAGTTGCTAATGGCTTTGTTTTCCCGCTGCTTGAGGAAATGCAAATACAATGATTATTCAGCACCCCTATGAAATCACTAATATGCTTTTTTTCTTTTCTACTCTTTCCTCTAGAAATCACCTTGGCGTATCATGATGCGACTCGTCGGGAGGCTTGCAGGCAGTTTTCTGGAGGACTGATGTGGAAGACACTCCCTGAGCAACCCGCAGCTCGGATAGTATCTGGTGGCCAGCCTGCTCTACACCGCTTCTCGATGGGCCCCCGTCCATCACTCACGCCAAAAGGGGGGATTGTGAGGAAAGAGTTAACTTTTATACTGGTTAGAAAAATCATGGACGTTCATTCTCCTTTGCAAAGAGCGCAACCAGACTTGTTTACGTAAAAGACTATGAGACAGTTTCAAGGACTTGGAATGTTTTGACTTAGAAGAGAGAGAAAAACACCTTGTTATGGGTAACAGATTGTTTTTGGAATAAAAGTCATCATGTTAATTTCTCTTGCTGGGAACATGTAATGATGAATGTAGACTAATGAATATGCATGTTACATAGTTACGCCCTAATTGTTTTTTGTATATCCCTGTGTATCAAAACATATCAATATACAGGTTTTTTTTTTTTTTGGAGCGCACGTCTCTTGCTTCTGTATAGATATCAGCGCGTGCCTGTATCTCGCTAGAGCTGAGAAAGCAGGGGGGATTACCGGGACTCCCTCAGCATTAGGTCATGACTGGCAAAAGTTGTGACCGTTAGGTCAACCTAACAATCTGCATGTCTATCCTAATATCAGCAAAGTCAATGAGAATTCTGAAGTGCTGTGCCAATGTTGCCTCTTTTTTTTTTTTTTTTTTTTTTGCAGTTTTGGGTGCAGAAAAAAAAGCAGCATGTCAATTGTTGGTGTGGGTTTTTTTTTTTTAGCCTTTCCAGCCAATGATTTCACAAAAAAAAAAAAATGCATGGCACACACATACTAAAAAACGCATGAGTTTTTAAGCATGTTCTTTCTACAAGATGCAGAAACGTTCTGCAACAAAAAAAACACAGCGTGCACACATATAACACATTATGGGCCCTTTTTTTTTACCTATTCCCTTGTGAAAAATGGAAATCTGGGGTTAAAACATTTTGTAAATTTGTAGAAATGTAATTATTTTTTGTTCCCCGCCCAATAGTATAAAATATTGTCACACACCTGTAGTGTCAATATGTTTTTGAACCCCTGAATGAATTGAGGGGTGCAATTTGTAAAAATAGGGTCACTTGTAGGGGGTTTCTGCTGTTCTAGCACCTTAGGAGCTCATCCATGGTGACATGACACCCACAAACAATTTCAACTAAATTTTTAACTCATATCACTGCATCCCTTCTTCACTTTGTACGGTGTCTAAAAGTTAGTTTTCAACCACATATGGTTGAACAGACCATTATCTTCTGTTACCCTAGTGAATTTGAAAAATTTGGGGGTTAAAGCAACTTTATTTTCACAGTTCAATGTTCTGTAGAGAGAATAGAGCTAAGGTAACAGGATCCATATCTACAGCCTCATTTGCTTTTCAATTTGAATGTTGATTTCTCAGTACTGGAGCAATGGGCTTGGCCCTGTAAAGTTGTTGCTGGACTAGTCTTAAAGGCCCCTTTACACAGACTTTCTAGCGATCCCACCAGCGATCCCGACCAGGCCAGGATCGCTGGAAAGTCGCTGGTGAGCTGTCAAACAGGCAGATCTGGCCAACGACGCAGCAGCGATATGGACCTGCAGAACCACCTCGCTGGTCGTTGGGGACGACTCACACCTATGGTAGGCAGGGCTGTGGAGTCGGTAAGCCAAACCTTCGCCTCAGACTCCTCAATTTCCCTTGCACCGACTCAGACTCCATGACTCCTACATATATTGCTTATAGTTAAGTGAAAAATTTATTGTAGTACATGAACATGTGAACATCAGACATTTAATAATTTTTATGATACAATAATCAAGATATTTGGATAGAACATAATATATTTATTGGAATACAACTTTAGAACACAAAAAACTAATTGTAAATATAAGTAAAATATATCTTTGTACCGTGTTAGCCAGTAGAGATAAAAAAAATGTTTAAGAACAGAGAGTCCTACAACCACTGAGGACTGTTCTTTTAAACATTTTTTTTAATTGTAAATATGTAATACACTACGTAATATACAGTAGATTACATACCGTATATAGCGTGTATGTATATATTACATATTGTATTAATATTTACAATTTATTAGTTTTTTGTGTTCTAAAGTTGTATTCCCATAAATATATTTTATGCTCTAAATATCTCGGTTATTGTATCATAAAAATTATTAAATGTCTGATGTTCACATTGTACTACAATAAATTTTTCACTTAAATATAAGCATTATATTAAATATTATTTAGTATGTTTTTGTTGAAATCAGTTTTTTGCCACTTTATTATACAGTGTTATATATAAGACTATGTAAGTGGCAAAAAAACACAACATTTGTGCAGTCCATGAATTTGTTGTAAGAAATAGAATATCCTCCATCAGATCCTCCTTCATAGATGACCTAAAATCTGACCTAATAATTTTAAGGCTAGAGAACAACCTCTCTACAATAACTTGGGATGGAGGCAAAGCCGTAACCACATGGGCAACATCTCTAACAATTTCCAGGTATAAAGTAATTGTCTCATGCACAGTCAGTTTTGATGAACGGTTGAATTTTTCTATTTCTTTGAGAGCAAGT
The DNA here is from genome assembly GCF_048569485.1 of Anomaloglossus baeobatrachus. NCBI lineage: Eukaryota > Metazoa > Chordata > Amphibia > Anura > Aromobatidae > Anomaloglossus > Anomaloglossus baeobatrachus. The sequence continues at coordinate 98,614,721 of NC_134360.1, read as the reverse complement.
GAAAAATGTTACTGAAATCTGGTCAATCTGCTGCTATAGGAGACGGAGTGAAATCTTTTTCCTTGCGGCAATGCTTTGCCTGCTCAATGTCATCCAGATACTTCTCAAAGTTAAACTCCTCAACTGATGAGGATGAAGATATGGCAGCAGTAGCACTGTCAGGCCCCAAGTCCTCTTGCGCCTGGCAGACCTGTAGCCGCTCATCCTAACTCCTACTTCACTCAAAGCTTCTTTTCCTTTAGTAAGCTGTTGATCATCAAGCAGTATACGACGACTTGGGTCCACATAAACAGTTGCCAGAAGAATTTTATTTTCCAATAGCTGTGTCTCTCTCTGTTTCATTGAAGCAGAAATGCCATCTGCGATTAAACCTCCTCTTTGGGACAGGCAAAATAGCAAGTTCTTCCACTCCCTTCTGAAAATGCCAGGAGTTAAATCCTCAGCTTGTAATTTTTTAGTCACGGTAAATGGGTGATTAAGCAATTCCTTCAATTCAGCCACCTGTGTCCATTGACCTTTATTTAATGTTACTTGAGGGTTCACCATATCTATAAGAAACGATTTTAGTTCAAGCAATTGCTCAGTCATTAAATAAGTGCTGCCTCACCGAGTGGCTTGATCAACAATTGCCCCTTTCCCAGCACGTCACTTCAAGATAGAATCGATTTTAGGGGTTCTTGCGGCAATAACCAACGTCCTCACTTTTCCAATTAGATTTACAGCATGTCTTCCCAGTTTCACACATCTGGCTTTTCGTCGGTTTGGCGTATGCGGCGCACGCCAGTACAGTGGCAGTGCCGCAACTTCCGGGTCACATGCTCCGGTCATATGACAGCATGTGACCGGCGTTTGTTGCGCTGCCACTGTACTGTATACACCGTACTGGAGTGCGCCGCATTCGCCAAACTGGCAAAAAGCTGGATGTGTCAAACCAGGGTCCCTCTTGCAGACTCTCTTATTGCCAGCTGCAGCGTGTGCACAACACAGCGCATGTGAATATGAAAGTGTTTTGAAGCAGCTTCAACAAGATCATCTAATCCTAAAGTATCATTTTGCTGTTCTGTTGTAATAATGTATCTGTTTGTTCCTCAGTTACATGAACAGCACTGTGGCTCCATCTCAAACATACTAAATTCTTAATTTTCTTCTAGCTGTTGTTCATTACTCTCATTCATCAGTTTAATTGTACTTGTCAAGTTTGAAGCATTGTCCTTTACAATAGCAAGAACCTTTTCTTTTTTGAGTTTGTAATCTTGCAGAACTTTTTCCAATAAGGCCTGGAGAAACTGGCTGCTGTGATGCGCTTTACAATCTTTTACTGCCAGTGTCTTGCTAATTTCTTTCTTGTTATAAACATATCAATCATTGATGGCAAAATAATTCAGTGAAATGCAGTGACTCTGGGCATCCCAGCAAAGGCAATGGGTTTCAAGATAGGACATTCAGACACAGCGTTTTGTGAGGATCCTCACAAAGAATGAGCATGTCAGTTTGTGTGGTCTTTTTCTAATCTGCTTTTGCTATTGAAAGCATTATTTAGGAGCTCAAAAACCATTCAGGTGATGCGTTTTTTTAAAAAGCTGATCTGCTTTTGCAGCTGACAAACATTCTCAAAAAACGCAGCAAAAACGCTGAATGTAGCCTTAGATCAGGAATACTGTAGAACAGCCATTTATAGAACATTTCATAACTATCCCAATTCCAATGAAAAAAATATTCAGCATATTCTGCATTGCACTACTGTCCCCAATTTATTATATATTGTCGGAGTCGGTGCATTTTATACAGACTCCTTAAAATGAGCTCCGACTCAGTCTCCATAGCCCTGATGGTAGGGGCGTGGTATTTGGCGCTGAAGCCACCTAGGTGTGCTTTTTACACGCCCCCCTCAGCTCCAATTGATGATTGCTAGTGCGTTATTGGCAACCCCAAGCTTGGAAAATATTGGCAAAACTTGTGCTTGTATATCCTTTGTTCCTGAGCTTCTGTTGCTTAGCGGATCTTTGTAGAGTTCTCTGTGCGGCGATTCCACACGGATTTATCTATACAGCATCAATACAGCTTCAATCAAATGATGCTTACCGTATAGGCTTTATAGTATTGCAGACTGGAGAACTCTCTAATGATCCGCAAACCAGCACGCTCAGGAACAAGGTAGCTTTGAAACAAAGGACGGAAGCGCTAAAGTTCCCTTCTTTTCAGTGAAAGCCGCATAATCAGAATGCAACAGCGACCACCAATCTGAGGTAAGGGGGCGGGAAAGGGAACGCCTACGGGCTGGGTTCTAAGTCGCTAACGATGTCGTAACGGTGTCAAACACACCGATGCATGCTGCGCAGCGGGAAACAAAGGACTAAAAAATGGTCCTGAAAGATTTGTAGCAATCAACGACCTCACAGCGGGGGCCAGGTGACTGATGCGTGTCACACACTGCAATGTCGCTGGGGAGGTCGCTATTATGTCACAAAACCGGTGACGTTACAGCGATATAGCTAGCGATGTTGCAGTGTGTAAAGGGGCCTTTAGACAGCTACATGCACATATCAATAGTTTGGAGGGTGGTGAAATCCAGCTGACAAGATTCCCTTCAAGAGGGGTAGTGATTGAGACAGATCATTAGTTTCCTGATAAAAGGTTTACACAGCTGCTAAGCATATAAGTCTATAGCTAGCTGGGTTTACACACTGAGACTTTCTAGCGATCCAACCTGCGATCTCAACCTAGCCGGGATCGCTACAAAGTCTCTGGTGAGCTGTCAAACAGGCAGACCTGGCCAACGACCTAACAGCGATCCGGACCTGCAGAGCGACTAGCTGGTCGTTTGGGACGTGTCAAAAAAGCAGGTGAACTTCGCCCGACTTCATTTAATGCCGCGCGGCTCTGTGTGCCGTGTAAATAAATAAATTAAAAAATCCGGCGTGAGGTCCCCCCCCATTTTAATACCAGCCAGATAAAGCCATACGGCTGCAGGCTGGTATTCTCAGGATGGGGAGCCTCACGTTATGGGGAGCCCCCAGCCTAACAATATCAGCCAACAGCCGCCCAGAATTGCCGCATACATTAGATGCGACAGTTCTGGGACTGTACCCGGCTCTTCCCGATTTGCCCTGGTGCGTTGGCAAATCGGGGTAATAAGGAGTTATTAGCAGCCCATAGCTGCCAATAAGTCCAAGATTAATCATGTCAGGCGTCACCCCGAGATACCTTCCATGATTAATCTGTAAATTACAGTTAAAAAACACACACCCGAAAAATCCTTTATTAGAAATAAAAAACACTAACAAATTCCATCATTACCAATTTATTACCCACAACAAAGCCCTCCTTGTCCGGCGTAATCCACGGTCCTCCAGCGTCGCATCCAGCTCTGCTGCATGCAGGTGACAGGAGCGGCAGAAGACACAGCCGCTCCTGTCACCTGCACGTAGCTAATGAAGAGAGCCGTGTGATCGGCTGAGCTGTCACTGAGGTTACCTGGATCCAGCGGTGGATGCAGCGGTGGCCACGGGTAACCTCAGTGACAGTTCAGCTGATCGCGTTACTCACCTCATTTGCTGGTGATTTCCCCCCATCTCTCATACTCACCGATCCCCGGCGCTGCACGGCGTTCACACTGCTCCGGCGGCATTTCCTTTTTTGAAAAAGCCGGCCGCTCATTAAACAATCTCGTATTCCCTGCTTTCCCCGCCCACCGGCAAATGTGATTGGTTGCAGTGAGAAACGCCCACACGCTGAGTGACAGCTGTGTCACTGCACCCAATCACAGCAGCCGGTGGGCGTGTCTATACTGTGCAGTAAAATAAATAAATAAATTAAAAAATCCGGCGTGCGGTTCCCCCCATTTTAATACCAGCCAGATAAAGCCATACGGCTGCAGGCTGGTATTCTCAGGATGGGGAGCCCCACGTTATGGGGAGCCCCCCAGCCTAACAATATCAGCCAGCAGACGCCCAGAATTGCCGCATACATTAGATGCGGCTGTTCTGGGACTGTACCCGGCTCTTCCCGATTTGCCCTGGTGCGTTGGCAAATCGGGGTAATAAGGAGTTATTGGCAGCCAATAGCTGCCAATAAGTCCTAGATTAATGTCAGGCGTCTATGAGACACCTTCCATGATTAATCTGTAAGTGACAGTAAATAAACACACACCCGAAAAAATCCTTTATTAGAAATTAAAAACACAAACACATTCCCTCATTACCAATTTATTACCCACAACAAAGCCCTCCTTGTCCGGCGTACTCCACGGTCCTCCAGCATCGCATCCAGCTCTGCTGCATGCAGGTGACAGGAGCAGCAGAAGACACAGCCGCTCCTGTCACCTGCACGCAGCTAATGAAGAGAGCCGTGTGATCGGCTGAGCTGTCACTGAGGTTACCTGGATCCAGCGGTGGCTGCGGGTAACCTCAGTGACAGCTCAGCTGATCGCGCTACTCACCTCATTTGCTGTGTGGAGCTGACCGGTGCGGCGGTGAGTAGAGCGATCAGCTGAGCTGTCACTGAGGTTACCCGCGGCCACCGCTGGATCCACCGCTGGATCCAGGTAACCTCAGTGACAGCTCAGTCGATCACACGGCTCTCTTCATTAGCTGCGTGGAGGTGATAGGGGCGGCTGTGTCTTCTGCTGCTCCTGTCAACTGCATGCAGCAGAGCTGCATGCGACGCTGGAGGACCGTGGATTACGCCGGACAAGGAGGGCTTTGTTGTGGGTAATAAATTGGTAATGAGGGAATTTGTTAGTGTTTTTTATTTCTAATAAAGGATTTTTCGGGTGTGTGTTTTTTAACTGTAATTTACAGATTAATCATGGAAGGAATCTCGGGGTGACGGCAGACATGATTAATCTAGGACTTATTGGCAGCTATGGGCTGCCAATAACTCCTTATTACCCCGATTTGCCAACGCACCAGGGCAAATCGGGAAGAGCCGGGTACAGTCCCAGAACTGTCGCATATAATGTATGCGGCAATTCTGGGCGGCTGCTGACTGATATTGTTAGGCTGGGGGGCTCCCCATAACGTGGAGCTCCTCATCCTGAGAATACCAGCCTTTAGCCGTATGGCTTTATCTGGCTGGTATTAAAATTGGGGGGGACCTCACGCCGGATTTTTTAATTATTTATTTATTTTACTGCACAGTATAGACACGCCCACCGGCTGCTGTGATTGGGTGCAGTGACACAGCTGTCACTCAGCGTGTGGGCGTGTCTCACTGCAACCAATCATATTTGCCGGTGGGCGGGGAAAAGCAGGGAATACGAGATTGTTTAATGAGCGGCCAGCTTTTTCAAAAAAAGGAAAAGCCGCTGGAGCAGAGAACGCCGTGCAGCGCCGGTGATCGGGGATCGGTGAGTATGAGAGAGGGGGGGACACTTCAGTCACTCGGGGGATTAGCGGTCACCGGTGAATCCTTCACCGGTGACCGCTAATCAGGACGCTACACAGACAGAGCCGCGGAGTCGCTGTAAAGTCCCCTTTACACACTGAAACTTGCTAGCAATGCATGCTGCACAGCGGGAAACAAAGGACCTAGGAATGGTCCTGAACGATTTGTAGCGATCACAACTTCACAGCAGGGGCCAGGTCGCTGATAGGTTTCACACACTGCAATGTCGCTGGGGAGGTCGCTGTAACGTCACAAAACCGGTGACGTTACAGCGATGTCGTTTGCGATGTTGCAGTGTGTAAACCCAGCTTAAGAAAAGAAAGACTGCGGTTTCCAGCTAGATACACAACACATTGCATTACTTCTAATGCTCTGAAATTACATTAGGAGAATTGAAGAATCATCTCTGAAAATGAATGGGAAAGTTTATACTGGCCTTGCTGGAGCCGACCTCAAATAAAACTATGGAGCTTACAGAGTCAAAATGCTACTGCAACATTAAACAATGCATTGCCCACAAAAGTTTTTTTACCAAAACATTGTCTCAATCATCAGTTACACCTTAATTTTATTTTTTTGTTTTTAAGTTAACTGAGATGAAGGGAATTTTGTTTACTTACCGTAAATTCCTTTTCTTCTAGCTCCTATTGGGAGACCCAGACAATTGGGGTGTATAGCTTCTGCCTCCGGAGGCCACACAAAGTATTACACTTTAAAAAGTGTAACCCCTCCCCTCTGCCTATACACCCTCTCGTGCATCACGGGCCCATCAGTTTTGGTGCCAAAGCAGGAAGGAGGAAACTTATAAATTGGTCTAAGGTAAATTCAATCCGAAGGATGTTCGGAGAACTGAAACCATGAACCAAAAGAACAATTCAACATGAACAACATGTGTACACAAAAGAACAAACAGCCCGAAGGGAACAGGGGCGGGTGCTGGGTCTCCCAATAGGAGCTAGAAGAAAAGGAATTTACGGTAAGTAAACAAAATTCCCTTCTTCTTTGTCGCTCCATTGGGAGACCCAGACAATTGGGACGTCCAAAAGCAGTCCCTGGGTGGGTAAAAGAATACCTCGATAAAAAGAGCCGAAACAACGGCCCCCTCTTACAGGTGGGCAACCGCCGCCTGAAGGACTCGCCTACCTAGGCTGGCATCTGCCGAAGCATAGGCATGCACCTGATAGTGTTTCGTGAAAGTGTGCATACTCGACCAGGTAGCCGCCTGACACACCTGCTGAGCCGTAGCCTGGTGCCGCAATGCCCAGGACGCACCCACGGCTCTGGTAGAATGGGCTTTCAACCCTGAAGGAATCGGAAGCCCAGAAGAACGTTAGGCTTCAAAAATCGGTTCCTTGATCCACCGAGCCAAGGTTGACTTGGAAGCCTGCGACCCCTTACGCTGGCCAGCGACAAGGACAAAGAGCGCATCAGAGCGGCGCAGTGGCGCCGTGCGAGACACGTAGATCCGGAGTGCTCTCACTAGATCTAACAAATGCAAATCCTTTTCACATTGGTGAATTGGATGAGGGCAAAATGAAGGTAAGGAGATATCCTGATTGAGATGAAAAGTGGACACCACCTTAGGGAGAAAGTCCGGGACCGGACGCAGAACCACCTTATCCTGGTGAAAAACCAGGAAAGGGCCTTTGCATGACAGCGCTGCAAGCTCTGACACTCTACGGAGTGAAGTAACCGCCACTAGAAATGCCACCTTCTGCGAAAGACGTGATAGAGAGACATCCCGCAGCGGCTCAAAAGGTGGTTTTTGAAGAGCCCGTAGAACCATGTTGAGATCCCAGGGTTCCAGCGGACGCTTGTAAGGTGGGACTATGTGGCAAACTCCCTGCAGGAACGTGCAGACCTGCGGAAGCCTGGCTAGACGCTTTTGAAAAAACACGGAAAGCGCCGAGACTTGACCTTTGAGAGAACCGAGAGACAAACCCTTGTCCAATCCCGATTGAAGGAAGGAAAGAAACATGGGTAAGGCAAACGGCCAGGGGATAAACCCCCTCTCAGAGCACCAGGCTAAGAAGATCCTCCAAGTTCTGTGATAGATCTTGGCTGACGTTGGTTTCCTGGCCTGTCTCATAGTGGCAATGACATCTTGAGACAACCCTGAGGACGCTAAGAGCCAGGACTCAATGGCCACACAGTCAGGTTGAGGGCCGCAGAATTCAGATGGAAAAATGGCCCTTGAGATAGCAAGTCTGGTCGGTCTGGGAGCGCCCACGGTTGCCCCACCGTGAGATGCCACAGATCCGGGTACCACAACCGCCTCGGCCAATCTGGAGCGACGAGGATGGCGCGGCGGCAGTCGGACCTGATCTTGCGCAACACTCTTGGCAGCATTGCCAGAGGAGGGAATACATAAGGCAGTTGAAACTGCGACCAATCCTGAACTAAGGCGTCCGCCGCCAGAGCTCTGTGGTCCTGAGACCGTGCCATGAATGCCGGGACCTTCTTGTTGTGCCGAGACGCCATGAGATCGACGTCCGGCGTTCCCCAGCGGCAACAGATCTCTTGAAACACGTCCGGGTGGACAGACCATTCCCCCGCGTCCATGCCCTGGCGACTGAGGAAGTCTGCTTCCCAGTTTTCTACGCCCGGAATGTGAACCGCGGAGATGGTGGAGGCTGTGGCCTCCGCCCACAGCAGAATCCGCCGGACTTCTTGGAAGGCTTGACGACTGCGAGTGCTGCCCTGGTGGTTGATGTACGCAACCGCCGTGGCGTTGTCCGACTGTATGCGGATCTGCCTGCCCTCGAGCCACCGATGGAACGCCTTGAGGGCTAGATACACTGCCCTTATCTCCAGAACATTGATCTGAAGGGAGGACTCTGTCGGAGTCCAGGTTCCCTGAGCCTTGTGGTGGAGAAAAAACGCTCCCCATCCTGACAGGCTCGCGTCCGTCGTGACCACATCCCAGGATGGGGGCAGAAAGGATTTTCCTTTCGACAGAGAAGTGGGGAGAAGCCACCACTGAAGAGAGGTCTTGGCTTCCAGAGACAGAGAGACGTTCCTGTCTAAGGACGTCGGCCTCTTGTCCCATTTGCGGAGAATGTCCCATTGGAGTGGACGCAGATGAAATTGCGCAAATGGAACTGCCTCCATTGCTGCCACCATCTTCCCCAGGAAGTGCATGAGGCGACTCAAGGGGTGCGACTGGGCCCGAAGAAGGGATTGCACCCCTGTCTGCAGCGACCGCTGTTTGTCCAGCGGCAGCTTGACCATCGCTGAGAGAGTATGAAACTCCATCCCTAGGTACGTCAGTGACTGGGTCGGAGACAATTTTGACTTTGGAAAATTGATGATCCACCCGAACCTCTGGAGAGTCTCCAGAGCAACGGTCAGACTGTGTTGACAAGCCACCCGTGAGGGTGCCTTGACTAGGAGATCGTCTAGGTAAGGGATCACCGAGTGGCCCTGAGAGTGTAGGATCGCTACGACGGATGCCATGACCTTGGTGAAGACCCGTGGGGCTGTCACCAGGCCGAAAGGCAGTGCCACAAACTGAAGGTGTTCGTCCCCGATGGCGAAACGCAGGAAGCATTGATGCTCTTGAGCGATCGGCACATGGAGATAGGCATCTTTGATGTCGATTGATGCTAGGAAGTCTCCTTGGGACATCGAAGCGATGACAGATCGGAGGGATTCCATGTGAAACCGCCTGGTTGTCACATGTCTGTTGAGCAATTTGAGGTCCAAAACGGGACGGAATGAGCCGTCCTTTTTTGGCACCACGAACAGATTGGAGTAAAAACTGCGACCGCGTTCCTGAAGTGGAAGGGGGATCACCACTCCTGTTTTCAGAGTGTCCACCGCCTGAAAAAGCGCAACGGTCCGCTCGGGGGGCGGAGATGTTCTGAAAAAACGAGTCGGAGGACGAGAGCTGAACTCTATCCTGTAACCGTGAGACAGAATGTCCCTCACCCATCGGTCTTGGACATGTGGCCACCAGGCGTAGCAAAAGCGGGAGAGCCTGCCACCGACCGAGGATGCGGTTTGGGGCGGCCGAAAGTCATGAGGCCGCCTTGGAGACGGTGCCTCCGGCGGTCTTTGGAGGACGTGACTAAGACCGCCATGCAGAAGAGTTCCTCTGGCTCTTCTGTGGCCTGTTGGACGAGGAGGGTTGGGATCTGGCTGAGGGCCGAAAGGACCGAAACCTCGCTTGAACTTTCCGTTGCTGAGGTCTGTTTGGTTTGGGTTGGGGTAAGGACGAGTCCTTTCCCTTGGATTGCTTAATAATTTCATCCAATCGCTCGCCAAACAGTCGGTCGCCAGAAAAAGGCAAACCGGTCAAGAACTTTTTGGAAGCAGAGTCTGCCTTCCATTCGCGTAGCCACATGGCCCTGCGGACTGCCACAGAATTAGCGGATGCTACCCCTGTACGGCTAGCCGAGTCCAGGACAGCATTCATGGCGTAGGATGCAAATACTGACGCCTGAGAAGTCAAAGATGTTACTTGTGGCGCAGCGGTACGGGTGACCGCATTAATCTCAGACAGACAAGCTGAGATAGCCTGGAGTGCCCACACTGCTGCAAAGGCTGGGGCAAAAGACGCGCCTATGGCTTCATAGATGGATTTCAGTAGGAGCTCTATCTGCCTGTCCGTGGCATCCTTGAGCGATGCACCGTCAGCCACTGCTACTACGGATCTAGCCGCCAGTCTAGAGACTGGAGGATCCACCTTGGGACACTGAGCCCAACCCTTAACCACGTCAGCGGGGAAGGGGTAACGTGTGTCATTAAGGCGTTTAGTAAAGCGCTTGTCCGGGAAAGCCCTGTGCTTCTGGACAGCATCTCTAAAGTTAGAGTGATCGAAGAAAGCACTCCGGGTACGTTTAGGAAACCTAAACTGGTGTTTCTCCTGTTGTGAAGCCGAATCCTCTGTAGGCGGAGTTGGGGGAGACAGATCTAGCACCTGGTTGATGGGCGCTATAAGGTCATTTACTATGGCGTCCCCTTCAGGTGTATCCAGATTGAGAGCAACGTCAGGGTCAGAGTCCTGAGCTGCGACCTCCGCCTCCTCCTCTAGAGAATCCTCAAGCTGAGACCCCGAACTGCGTGATGAAGTCGGGGAAGATTCTAAGCGAGCCCGCTTAGCTGGTCTGGGACTGCGGTCCGTGCCGGAGTCCTGCACGTAATAACTAGAGGCCACACCAGGAACACGCTTAGTCGCAGACCGAGAGGGGCCTGGGGGTGATCCCGCAGTGCCCGGGGCCTGTGTAAGGGCCGGTCTGGACTGCAAAACCTCTAGAAACTTAGCAGACCATTTATCCATAGACTGAGTCATGGAATGAGAAAGCGACTCAGAGTTTGTCGGCTAAAACAGCAAACTCTGTCTCTGCCATCTGGACAGGGGGGGCCGGCAGTTCTACCTGGGCCGAGGGACCCCCTAGTGCCTCAGGCTCCGGCCGAGCGAGTGCCACAGGGGCCGAGCATTGCCCACAGTGAGGGTAGGTGGAACCTGCAGGTAACATAGCCACACAAGAGGTACAGGTAGCAAAATAACCCTGTGCCTTGGCCCCCTTGCTCCTTGTGAACGACATGCTGTTGTCTCCCAGGAGCGTGATCACTGAGGGTATATAGCCACAAGTTAACAGTACAGCTGAACCGGAAAAAGTATACAAATATAATGTATCTATATACAGTTCAGCACCCAAGGGGGAACAGCACCGGTAACCGGTGTGGCTTACCAACCGCTCCAGCGGTGTGTGGCCACCAGATTCCCTGCCTCGGGTCTCCCAGAGCTGCAGCCAGAAGTCCTCCACCGGCAGGATGTGTTACAACATGGCTGTCGGCGTTCACAGGGGAGGAGGGAGCCGTGGGCGTAACTTACAAAAGTGCGGGAATGTGGTGCCCCATAGGGATTAGTGAGGGGGGAGGAGGACAGCTATGTGTGCTCCAGCCCTCACTGTCGGCGTCAGACCGACCGTCCCGCCCTTGCCCCTGACTGGCAGGCCCGGGGGCGGGAGTTTAATGTACTAGGCCGCAAAAGCCGGGGACTAAAGTAAAAACCGCGGCCGGCAAGCAGGCACGGTCGGCGCGGTAGTCCCGGACAAAAAAACAACACTGCAGGCGCTGCAGCGTCTGAGGCCCAGGTGCTCCATGCACCGTCCCAAAGGGGACACAGAGTACCTGTAGTTGCAGGGCCTTGTCCCTGACGATACTCAGTCTCCTGTCCGGCAGATACCACCAGGGGCTGCGGAGGGAGCCCGGTCCCAGTGCCTGGATGACCGGTTAGGATCCCACTTCACCCAGAGCCCCTAAGGGATGGGGAAGGAAAACGGCATGTGGGCTCCAGCCTCTGTACCCGCAATGGGTACCTCAACCTTAACAACACCGCCGACTCAGTGGGGTGAGAAGGGAGCATGCCGGGGGCCCTTAGGGGCGCTCTTTTCTTCCATCCGAAATAGTCAGCAGCTGCTGCTGACTAAAATGTGGAGCATGTGTGCCTCCTTCAACACAAAGCATGAAAAACTGATGGGCCCGTGATGCACGGGAGGGTGTATAGGCAGAGGGGAGGGGTTACACTTTTTAAAGTGTAATACTTTGTGTGGCCTCCGGAGGCAGAAGCTATACACCCCAATTGTCTGGGTCTCCCAATGGAGCGACAAAGAAAACCCCTTTAAAATTAAGAAATGCTCCAAGGAGAACCTTATTCACTAATATTGTACAGGTAAAGGACTTTTCAAACAAAAATAAAGCTATACAAAGAAGCACCAGCAAAGTTGCTTGTGGACAGTTTTAGCGTATGGTATTTTTCCCTGCAGAAAATAAAAATAATGAATGATGCAATTTAACTTTTAGTCAAAGTAAAAACCAGAGACAAAACAAAATACATTTTTTTTTTTAATTTTCAAAACACTAAGTTTATGGACAGCCCCCACCTTACTGAAATACTCCAACCACTCACAAAAAAAAGTTTGCACATGTAGAATCTTTCAGGACTGTACATAAAAATGGAAAATAAAGAAAACAAACCATAAAAAGTGGAGTAATGTTGAGCTCAATGCCTTGCTGGAAAATAATTGTCCTAATTATTGTACAAATGGCATACTGGACTAACGGACCATGCTTATACCCACATGAAAGCATGGAAATAAGGAACAAGTAACATTTTTATGAATACAAAAACTAAAAAGGCACTTAAACTGTTATTTGCAAATAAGGAGTGCGAATAAAGATTTAGGGAATGCAGGAAAACTTTTAGATAAGAAAATATCAAGACCAAGTGTTTCTAATTACATCATTTGTTTAAACAAATAAATCTACCATGAGGGAATGTTCAAAGTTTTTAACATGGATTTTTATGGTTAAAAATGTAGAACTACCTCTCCAGCAGGGAAATAAAAAAAAAAGAACACTGAAGTGGTGCTTTACATCTAAGTTCAATTCCCCTTCTTTCAAACACATCCTCCCACAGTGCCATCTTGTGACTTTGTGAGTCTATGGGAGCCAGAAGGAGGCCTTATAGACGTTCACTGAGTTGTGACTTCCAGGCGCGCTCCATGAAACACTGGAGCAGCTGACAAGTCACAAAGGGCCAAAGACTGATGGGCGCAAAACTACTAACAAATGAAGACACCAGAGAAAGGGTATACAATGGGGGCAGGGAACTTCGATTTAACCCCTTCACGACCATGGGCAGATATATCCGTCAAGGAGCGTGTCCCGTTAAGCCCCGCCCCCTGCCGCGGGCAGGCGGCGGCGGTCGGCACACATATCAGCTGTTTTCAACAGCTGACATGTGTGCCTGTTTTTTACTTACCGCCGCCCCCACCGGAAGTCACGTGCGTGATCACGTGACTATCGGTGGTTGCCATCGTAGCACAGGGTCATGTGATGACGCCTGCAGCTATGATGTTTCACTTTCGTTTTCCCTCGGCACGGAACAGAGGGAAAAAGAAAGTGACTGTATCTGCTGTTTACAGCTGTATAGCTGTGATCAGCAGATAGATAATATCGGATTGCTGATCGCTATAGCCCCCCCTAGGGGGACTAGTAAAATAAAAAAAAAAAAAGTAAAAAAAAAGTTTTAAAAAATAAAAAAAAAACAGCAAAAACCTAAAAGTTCAAATCACCTCCCTTTCCCCCCATTGAAAATTAAAGGGTTAAAAAAGAAATACACATTTGGTATCGCCGCGTTCAGAAATGCCCGATCAAAATATAAAATCAATTAATCTGATTGGTAAACTGCGTAGTGGCAAAAAAATTCCAACTGCCAAAATTACGTTTTTGGTCGCCGCAGGTTTTACGCAAAATGCAATAACAGGCGATCAAAACGTAGCATCTGCGCAAAAATGGTACCATTAGAAACGTCAGCTCGAGACGCAAAAAATAAGCCGTCACTGAGCCAAAGATCCCAAAAAATAAAAACGCTACGTGTTTCAGAAAATGGTGCAAAACGTGCGCCACTTTTATTGGACAAACTTGTGATTTTTTTTTAACCCCTTAGATACAAGTAAACCTATACATGTTTGGTGTCTACAAACTCGCACCGACCTCAGGCATCATACCCACACATCAGTTTTACCATATAGTGAACACCGTGAATAAAACATCCCAAAAACTATTGTGCCATCACACTTTTGCAATTTTTCCGCATTTGGAATTTTTTTGCTGTTTTCCAGTACACCATATGGTAAAACTTATGGTTTCATTTAAAAGTACAACTTGTCCCGCAAAAAACAAGCCCTCATATGGCAAGATTGACGGAAAAATAAAAAAGTTACGGCTCTCGGAAGAAGGGGAGCAAAAAACAAAAACGCAAAAACGGAAAGTGCCCCGGGGCTGAAGGGGTTAAAGCACCACTACAATGGTAAAAAAAAACAAAAAAACAAAAAAAAAACCCAAACAGCTGGAGTGGTGCTTTAACTCCTTTTTGGGCAAGTTCTATGTACTTTTTATGTGATTTTTGTGCTTTAGGTTTTTACTGCTTCTTTTGATTTAGATGTCAAATTTGGGTCTTTTTGTCATCTAGAGACATCATAAATGTTTTACCTTTTTATTACCTTGTAAGAAGAGTTTTTAGTTACATTTTAAAACTGTTCCAAAATTCTCATCAGAATACTCTGTGTGAACATACCTTAGGCCTGCTCGGGTTACTTTTTTAAAAGAGCTAAAGAACAATATACATCCAATTATTTAGGCCAAAAAGCACAAATACAAAAAAAAACCTACCAAAATGCATGAACCTATTTTCTTGTGTTGATTTTGACCTCATTCAGATGCCAGTGATTTGTACAGTACACAAATAAATATGGTAACTTCATTTTCATCAGTGCTTGGTTGTCAGGTTTGTGTTTTCTTTTTTACTAATCAGTGGCTTTTCTCATTTTGCATTTTTTTTTGCCTACACAGTAGAATGTTAATCACAGGTCAGCATATGGATGACAATACATGCGGTCAGTTTTTTTTTTTTTAAAGGACTCAGACTTTTACAGATAATTTTGACACATAAGAGCAAATAGTTCTGTAGATTATACTACTATGTGTCCGATGAAAATGTATGTGCTTCATGGACGTCTGAATGAGGCCTTGGGTCAGATTCACATATCACATTTTCCCTTGCATTCCGTAAAAAGTAGTAAATAAGTTAGGAACAGAATAAGATATCCAAGTTTTCATCTTTAGCCCTAAGTCTTGAATCATATTCAGCCTCAAAAGAGTGGAGGAAAACAAAAAACCTCAAGAGAAATGATCCTAAGATGAAAGGAAATAGTCAATGCTATCAACCCTAATGAAGGGAATTTTGTTACTTACCGTAAATTCCTTTTCTTCTAGCTCTTATTGGGAGACCCAGACGATTGGGTGTATAGCACTGCCTCCGGAGGCCACACAAAGCAATTACACTAAAAAGTGTAAGGCCCCTCCCCTTCTGGCTATACACCCCCAGTGGGATCACTGGCTCACCAGTTTTAGTGCAAAAGCAAGAAGGAGGAAAGCCAATAACTGGTTTAAACAAATTCTCTCCGAGTAACATCGGAGAACTGAAAACCGTTCAACATGAACAACATGTGTACCCGCAAACAAACCAACAATCCCGAAGGACAACAGGGCGGGTGCTGGGTCTCCCAATAAGAGCTAGAAGAAAAGGAATTTACGGTAAGTAACAAAATTCCCTTCTTCTTCGGCGCTCTATTGGGAGACCCAGACGATTGGGACGTCCAAAAGCTGTCCCTGGGTGGGTAAAGAAATACCTCATGTTAGAGCTGCAAGACAGCCCTCCCCTACGGGGAGGCAACTGCCGCCTGCAGGACTCTTCTACCTAGGGTGGCGTCCGCCGAAGCATAGGTATGCACCTGATAATGTTTGGTGAAAGTGTGCAGACTCGACCAGGTAGCTGCCTGGCACACCTGTTGAGCCGTAGCCTGGTGTCGTAATGCCCAGGATGCACCCACGGCTCTGGTAGAATGGGCCTTCAGCCCTGATGGAACCGGAAGCCCAGCAGAACGGTAGGCTTCAAGAATTGGTTCTTTGATCCATCGAGCCAGGGTGGCTTTTGAAGCCTGCGACCCTTTGCGCTTACCAGCGACAAGGACAAAGAGTGCATCCGAACGGCGCAAGGGCGCCGTGCGGGAAATGTAGATTCTGAGTGCTCTCACCAGATCTAACAAATGTAAATCCTTCTCATACCGATGAACTGCATGAGGACAAAACGAAGGCAAAGAGATATCCTGATTAAGATGAAAAGAGGATACCACCTTCGGGAGAAACTCCTGAATAGGACGCAGCACAACCTTGTCCTGGTGGAAGACCAGGAAGGGAACCTTGGATGATAGTGCTGCCAGCTCAGACACTCTCCGAAGAGATGTGATCGCTACCAGAAAAGCCACTTTCTGTGATAGTCTAGAAAGTGAAACCTCCTTCAGAGGCTCGAAGGACGGCTTCTGGAGGGCAACTAGTACCCTGTTCAGATCCCATGGATCTAACGGCCGCTTGTACGGGGGTACGATATGGCAAACCCCCTGTAGGAACGTACGCACCTTAGGAAGGCGTGCCAAACGCCTCTGAAAAAAGACGGATAGCGCCGAGACCTGACCTTTAAGGGAGCCGAGCGACAAACCTTTTTCTAACCCAGATTGCAGGAAAGAAAGAAAGGTAGGCAATGCAAATGGCCAGGGAGACACTCCCTGAGCAGAGCACCAGGATAAAAATATCCTCCACGTTCTGTGGTAGATCTTAGCAGACGTGGGCTTCCTAACCTGTCTCATGGTGGCAACGACCCCTTGGGATAATCCTGAAGACGTTAGGATCCAGGACTCAATGGCCACACAGTCAGGTTCAGGGCCGCAGAATTCCGATGGAAAAACGGCCCTTGGGACAGTAAGTCTGGTCGGTCTGGGAGTGCCCACGGTTGGCCGACCGTGAGCTGCCACAGATCCGGATACCACGCCCTCCTCGGCCAGTCTGGGGCGACAAGTATGACGCGGCTGCAATCGGATCTGATCTTGCGTAGCACTCTGGGCAGGAGTGCCAGAGGTGGAAACACATAAGGGAGCCGGAACTGCGACCAATCTTGCACTAGGGCGTCTGCCGCCAGCGCTCTTTGATCGCGAGACCGTGCCATGAAGGTTGGGACCTTGTTGTTGTGCCGTGACGCCATTAGGTCGACGTCCGGCACCCCCCAGCGGCGACAGATTTCCTGAAACACGTCTGGGTGAAGGGACCATTCCCCTGCGTCCATGCCCTGGCGACTGAGGAAGTCTGCTTCCCAGTTTTCTACGCCGGGGATGTGAACCGCGGATATGGTGGAGGCTGTGGCTTCCACCCACATCAGAATCCTCCGGACTTCCTGGAAGGCTTGCCGACTGCGTGTCCCCCCTTGGTGGTTGATGTATGCCACCGCTGTGGAGTTGTCTGACTGAATTCGGATTTGCCTTCCTTCCAGCCACTGCTGGAAGGCTAGTAGGGCAAGATACACTGCTCTGATTTCCAGAACATTGATCTGAAGGGTGGACTCCTGCTGAGACCACGTACCCTGAGCCCTGTGGTGGAGAAAGACTGCTCCCCACCCTGACAGACTCGCATCTGTCGTGACCACCGCCCAAGACGGTGGTAGGAAGGATCTTCCCTGTGATAATGAGGTGGGAAGAAGCCACCACTGCAGAGAGTCTTTGGCCGTCTGGGAAAGGGAGACCTTCCTGTCCAGGGATGTTGACTTCCCGTCCCATTGGCGGAGAATGTCCCATTGAAGTGGACGCAGATGAAACTACGCAAACGGAACCGCCTCTATTGCCGCCACCATCTTCCCGAGGAAGTGCATGAGGCGTCTTAAGGAGTGCGGCTGACTTTGAAGGAGAGCCTGCACCCCAGTCTGTAGAGACCGCTGCTTGTCCAGCGGAAGTTTCACTATCGCTGAGAGAGTATGAAACTCCATGCCAAGATACGTTAGTGATTGGGTCGGTGACAGATTTGACTTTGGGAAGTTGATGATCCACCCGAACGCCTGGAGAGTCTCCAGTGCAACATTCAGGCTGAGTCGGCATGCCTCTTGAGAGGGTGCCTTGACCAGTAGATCGTCCAAGTAAGGGATCACAGAGTGTCCGTGAGAGTGCAAGACTGCTACCACTGCCGCCATGATCTTGGTGAACACCCGAGGGGCTGTCGCCAGACCAAATGGCAGAGCTACGAACTGAAGATGGTCGTCTCCTATCACGAAGCGTAGAAAGCATTGGTGCTCTGTAGCAATCGGCACGTGGAGATAAGCATCTTTGATGTCTATTGATGCTAGGAAATCTCCTTGAGACATAGAGGCAATGACTGAGCGGAGGGATTCCATCCGGAACCGCCTGGCGTTCACATGCTTGTTGAGCAGTTTTAGGTCCAGAACAGGACGGAAGGAGCCGTCCTTTTTTGGAACCACAAAGAGATTGGAGTAAAATCCTCGCCCCCGTTCGAGAGGGGGGACAGGGATCACGACTCCTTCTGCTCTTAGAGAGTCCACCGCCTGCAGCAGGGCATCTGCTCGGTTGGGGTGTGGGGAGGTTCTGAAGAACCGAAGTGGAGGCCGAGAACTGAACTCGATTCTGTACCCGCGAGACAGAATGTCTGTTACCCACCGGTCTTTGACCTGTGACAGCCAAATGTCGCAAAAGCGGGAGAGCCTGCCACCGACCGAGGATGCGGAGGGAGGAGGCCGAAAGTCATGAGGTAGCCGCTTTGGAAGCGGTTCCTCCATTTGCTTTCCTGGGGCGTGAGTGAGCCCGCCAGGAATCTGAGTTCCCTTGTTCTTTCTGAGTCCTTTTGGACGAGGAGAATTGGGCCTTGCCCGAGCCTCGAAAGGACCGAAACCTCGACTGCCACTTTTTCTGTTGAGGTTTACTTGCTCTGGGCTGTGGTAAGGAAGAGTCCTTACCCTTGGACTGTTTTATGATTTCAGCCAATGGCTCACCAAACAGTCTGTCTCTAGATAATGGCAAGCTGGTTAAGCATTTTTTGGAACCAGCATCTGCTTTCCAGTCCTTTAACCACAAGGCTCTGCGCAAAACCACAGAATTGGCGGACGCCATAGCGGTACGGCTCGTAGATTCTAGGACAGCATTGATAGCATAGGTCGCAAACGCAGACATTTGCGAAGTTAGGGACGCCACTTGCGGCACTGCTGGATGTATGAAATCATCCACCTGTGCTAAACCAGCTGAAATAGCTTGGAGTGCCCACACGGCCGCGAATGCTGGAGCAAACGACGTGCCGATAGATTCATAGACAGATTTCAACCAAAGGTCCATCTGTCTGTCGTTGGCATCTTTAAGTGAAGCGCCATCCTCTACTGCGACTATGGATCTAGCCGCAAGCTTGGAAATTGGGGGATCCACCTTTGGACACTGGGTCCAGCGTTTGGCCACCTCAGAGGGAAAAGGATAACGGGTATCCTTAGAACGTTTAGAGAAACGCTTGTCTGGATGAGCGTCGTGTTTCTGGATCGATTCTCTGAAATCAGAGTGGTCCAAAAAAGCACTTAATTTACGCTTGGGATAAAGGAAATGGAACTTCTCCTGCTGTGCAGCTGCCTCCTCTGCAGAAGGGGCTGGGGGAGAAATATCCAACAGCCTATTAATTGCCGATATAAGGTCATTAACCATGGCGTCACCATCAGGGGCATCCAGATTGAGAGGGGCCTCAGGATTAGAATCCTGGTCACCGTCCTCAGTCTCATCACAGAGAGACTCTTGTCGCTGAGACCCTGAACAGTGTGAAGACGTGGAGGGTCTTTCCCAGCGAGCTCGCTTAGGCTGCCTGGGACTGTCATCTGAGTCAGAGACTTCAGCCTGTGATGCTTGAGACCCCCCTGAAGTACGGATTATTTCCAACTGAGGGGGACCGGAGAGCATAGACACAGCAGTGTCCATGGCCTGAGCAACTGGCCTGGACTGCAAGGTCTCCAGGATTTTTGCCATAGTCACAGACATTTTCTCAGCAAAAACTGCAAAGTCTGTCCCCGTCACCGGGGCAGGGTTCACAGGCGTCTCAGCCTGGGCTACCACCACATTAGGCTCTGGCTGACGAAGTGCCACTGGGACTGAACATTGCATACAATGTGAGTCTTTGGAGCCTGCCGGTAGATCAGCCCCACATGCAGTACAAACAGTGTACACAGCCTGTGCCTTGGCACCCTTGCGTTTTGCGGATGACATGTTGCTGCCTCCTCAGAGCAGTACAGGGTGTCCAGCCAAGAAGCGACCTTACAGTGCAAATATATATATATATGGTACCAAGAAAAAAGTACACTAATATAACACGGAGGCACAAGTGGGGCCAGCACTAAGTGCAGCTTACCGCCCGCTTAGGAGCGGGTGTGTGGTCGCCGAAATCCCTTTAGTCTGGGTCTCCCAGAGCCTGCTGCCTTTCCCCAGCCAGACCGCATGTGTAATGGCTGCCGGCGTCCTTGTGGAGAGGGGGGCGGGCCCTGGGCGTATACAGACGAAAAGCGGGAAGCCTGCTTCCCACTGTGCCTAGTGAGAGGGCTGGAGCATGTAAATAAAGCTCCAGCCCTCGGCGCTGCCTATTGAGCAGCGTCTCTCCCCTACCCTGATTGACAGGGTGGGGGCGGGAACGAAGCGGCGCTAGGCCGCAGAAGCCGGGGGCTAAAGTTAGAAGCGCCGCCGCCGTAAAAGCGCGGTCGGCGCAAAGTCCCCGGCGCACCACAAGTCGCAGCTGCGCCGCCGCTCCAGTAGCGGTCGGCGCAGTAGTTCCCAACATGTAACGTCACTCAGCAAAGCTGCAGTGACCTAACCCCAGCGCACAGCGCTACTGTCCCCGGCGCACTATAACGCTCAGCAAGCCTTGAGAGTGTCCGTGCCTGCCGGGGACACAGAGTACCTGAAAGTTGCAGGGCCTTGTCCCTGAACGGCACTCCCGCTCCAAATCCAGCAGGTTCTCTGGGTCTGTGGATGGAGCCCGGCCCCAGGGCTTGGGGGCCGGCAAGATCCCACTTCCACAGAGCCCTCCAGGGGATGTGGAAGGAAAACAGCATGTGGGCTCCAGCCTCTGTACCAGCAATAGGTACCTCAACCTTACAAGCACCACCGCGGGTGAGAAGGGAGCATGCTGGGGGCCCCATACGGGCCCTCTTTTCTTCCATCCGATATAGCCAGCAGCTACTGCTGACTACAAACAGTGGAGCTATGCGTGGATGTCTGACCTCCTTCGCACAAAGCAGAAAACTGGTGAGCCAGTGATCCCACTGGGGGTGTATAGCCAGAAGGGGAGGGGCCTTACACTTTTTAGTGTAATTGCTTTGTGTGGCCTCCGGAGGCAGTGCTATACACCCAATCGTCTGGGTCTCCCAATAGAGCGCCGAAGAAAAGTCATTCTTATGGATATGTAGGTCTTAGGAAGTTGAATAAAATCATATGTTGATATCTAATGTGATATTTCAGAGAAATCCACATTTTCTCAATATGTAAACGAGTTGTTAAAATCAATGGTTCTCACTGGGGAATCTGCCTCCAGGGCTTAAAAGGGAACCTGTCACCAGATTTGGCGACTATAAGCCGCGGCTACCATCACTGAGTCCTTCTATTCAGCATTCTAAAATAATGTATACAAGACCCCAGCCCGCTGTGTAGACCATAATATTCAAATTGTCTCTCCAGTAAAGGAGACAAACTCTAGCACAGCGCCACCTATTGGAAGTAGCGATCCTAAAAGTCACAAGTGGATTTTTAACAATCCTTTGCAATATGACTCAGGATATATAAGCCAGATCAGAATCCCAATTTGCAGACACTGTTTCGGGGTGCTTGCCCCTCGTCAGTGCAAAGTATGGGGGTGTCTGATCTGGCTCATGAGAAAGCTATGTGGGGACCACAGGGGAACACTATTCTCCGCTATAAGTCCCCTTACTTGGCAGCCAGACTGGCTTGCAAAGTCTCCTTAAGGAGAATAGTGTTCCCCCGTGGTCCCCACATAGCTTTCTCATGAGCCAGATCCGGAATTAAAGGAAGCTTGAGAAGTGGCTTAAACAGCTTATGAAGAAATCTAGTAAAGTATTACTTAATGAATCAAGCCAGGTTCACAAAACATAGTATGGTATTTTTTTTATAGCCCAAAAGGGAAGGAAATAGGAGTGTCAACTCCACTGGGTGAACAATGCCTTACAGTTTCAATCGGTCTTTTTTAAAGCAGCCGTTGCATTAAAATTAACCTGCTTAACAGAAAACAAAGATGATGGCACAGACAGTACTATAAATAAATACAAGCTGATTGTGCACAAAAACTAACACACTAAGATGAAGATTAGTTGATATTAAAAATATTTTCTAATGGAGACAAGATCATCTGAGCCATAGCAGCAACAAGAAATTCCCCAATTGACCAAAACTACTCTATAGTTCTTTTCTTGACCACAAAGCAAGGTCTCAAAATTCTTTCAACTTGTTTAATATGCAAAAACGTGCTCACACCTGCTAACCATCATAGAGATGTTCTGCTTGGCTGTCTAACATTGAAAGGATCCCAAACTACATGTATACATGGTTCATTCTTCATATTAGCCATTAAAAGTTTAAAATCAAAGTAATGAACAGACCTAAAGGTGCTAAAATACGTAGATGCCACATTATTGCTTCTCCGTTGAAAGGAATAACACTTGAAAAATGAAAATTTATGGATAACTTGAACATATCAGACTTCCCAAATTGACAAGAGTATCCTATCCCTAGGTTTTTGACACCCAATTTGAAAGCAGCATGACGTAGGGTAGAGACCCTGATGCCAGGTATGTGTCACTTACTTAGCTGCTAACTGTAGTTTTGATAAAATCACTTTTCTTTAAGAGAAAATTATTACTGGACGACTTCCTGACCTGCAGCAATGTAGTCCTCCATATTCAGGAGATCTGCATAATCCCACCTCCACCAGTGATTGGCAGCTTTATGCTGATGCACAATAAGCTGCCAGTGATGTGGGCGGAGTTATACAAAGTTCAACACTCCGAGAACTGCTAGATCTGCATCGGTCAAAATAGTGGTTTTATAAAAACTGCAGCAAGCAGCTCGGTAACTGATACATCACTGAAATCATGGTCTCAGCCCCTACATCATGCTTTTAGAAGGGGTAGCAAAAACATTGCCTTTAAGCAAATTTGGTAGATAAACTAGAAAAGAGAAGCGCTGATAGGGTTTTACCAGATAAAACACACGGTTAGCAAATGGTAAATGCACTCACCGATTGAGGTTGTGAGAGGTCACAACCACCACAGATAGCATGAGATAATGGCAGCTGCAGCGGCCCCACATGTTTCAGACTTCAAAGTGGAGAGGGAGAAGGGGTTAAACCCGCGCAATCCGCCAGTAATCCAGAAGGAGATGTTGATAAATTAAACAATCTTTTATTCCATGGGTCTACGCGTTTCAAGGTCTAAGACCTCTTCTTCAGGACCAGTAAATCAACACTGCATGTACAGAGAGATGAACCCTTTTATACATATGGTAACTACAAAGTACCGTCTCCCGGCACTTTGAAAAAAGTCAGAAAAAAAAAAAAAAAAAAAAAGACCTCTGCATGCATGATGCAGCACTTTCTGCAGACATAACAAAACTCTGTTAAATGTTCATAGACTGGTCATCATAATAGTTTACATGAAAAATAAACAATAATTGGATGAAAAATCAAGAAATAAGAAATGAGAGGAATAGTATGAAAAAATGTCAATTTTCAGGACAAGAACTCCAAAGTAGCAGTCCCTAATTATAAGGTAAAATTCGACTTTTAGTGGTGAACGCCACCAGTCATTTTTATATCTGTGTACCCATAAATATGTAACACAGGTAAATTATATTGACATCTAGGTGAAAGAAGAAAAAAATATATATATAAATATATGTATGGCAAAACATATTTTATAGAAAAAACTATAAAAAGTAATAGATAATAAATAATGAAAAAATAAAATGCTGTGATATGTTGAATAAAAATTGTAAAGGAATTTTTTGCCCAGGAATAAAAATATAAATATAAAATTGTAAAAAAGTGATGTGAATCTTTATTATTTGTATTGTGGGTTAAAAAGCTTTTAAAATAGTCACTCCAAACAGTTAGGAGGAGGAGGACATATTTGTATTCATTATTCCTGGAGAGGCCCAAGCAAAAAAGGACTCTAGGTTATTATCGGGCATAAGCGTGGAAAAAGCATCTATACGCATGCTCCTGAACCTGCCATGAGGACACAGAGTAGCGGTACGGAGTAAATGCTAGAACTGAGACCGTGGGAACAAAACTAAAGCACCTGCGCCAGGGGTAAACCTGGTTCAAGGGGCCATGTGTATGTTTCAGAAACAAGAAAAGAGAGATAATGACAGATCATACACAGATTAGTACAACAGTGTATAGAAATCATTAAAACCCTTTTGCCGCAAGAGCACCAGACCATGATAAAAATTGAAAACTAAAATTCTCACATACATAAAAAACTGATCACAATGTAATGATGGAATTAAATTCACAGATCCATAAAAACTATAAAAACATATAAAAGGGATAATAAGGATAAGATAAAAAGAGGCAGGATGACCATCTCAAAATTTTTAAATATAAAATCAGTAGAAGAGGTCTGTCACTTCATTAAGTCCTATCGGTTTTAGTGTATTTAATCTATAAATCCAGAATGTCTCTTTTTTATTTAGAGCCTCAATTCTGTTAGGAGTATTATTAGGGATTTGTTCAATTGGTGTTATAGTGATGTCTGCCTTTTTACCATGTATTAACGTGCAATGTCGGGACAGACCATGCAAAAGGAACCCTTTCTTGATATTGTGTCTGTGGGAATTTAATCTATTATGTAGGGGCTGTCTGGTTCTCCCTACATATTTTTTTCCACATACACAATCAATAAGATAGACAACAAAATCAGAGTGGCATGTGAGGTGTCCCTTAATAGTGTATTTTTCTGGTTCTTCTGCTGGACCAAATGTTTTTCTTTTATGCGCAATGGATGTGCAGCATAGACAGTTTTTAAAAACTGTCTATGCTGCACATCCATTGCGCATAAAAGAAAGACATTTGGTCCAGAAGAAGAACCAGAAAAATACTCTATTAAGGGACACCTCACATGCCACTCTGATTTTGTTGTCTATCTTATTGATTGTGTATGTGGAAAAAAATATGTAGGGAGAACCAGACAGCCCCTACATAATAGATTAAATTCCCACAGACACAATATCAAGAAAGGGTTCCTTTTGCATGGTCTGTCCCGACATTGCACGTTAATACATGGTAAAAAGGCAGACATCACTATAACACCAATTGAACAAATCCCTAATAATACTCCTAACAGAATTGAGGCTCTAAATAAAAAAAAGACATTCTGGATTTATAGATTAAATACACTAAAACCGATAGGACTTAATGAAGTGACAGACCTCTTCTACTGATTTTATATTTAAAAATTTTGAGATGGTCATCCTGCCTCTTTTTATCTTATCCTTATTATCCCTTTTATATGTTTTTATGGATCTGTGTATTTAATTCTATCATTACATTGTGATCAGTTTTTTATGTATGTGAGAATTTTAGTTTTCAATTTTTATCATGGTCTGGTGCTCTTGCGGCAAAAGGGTTTTAATGATTTCTATACACTGTTGCACTAATCTGTGTATGATCTGTCATTATCTCTCTTTTCTTGTTTCTGAAACATACACATGGCCCCTTGAACCAGATTTACCCCTGGCGCAGGTGCTTTAGTTTTGTTCCCACGGTCTCAGTTCTGGCATTTACTCCGTACCGCTACTCTATGTGTCCTCATGGCAGGTTCAGGAGCATGCGTATAGATGCTTTTTCCACGCTTATGCCCGATAATAACCTAGAGTCCTTTTTTACTTGGGCCTCTCCAGGAATAATGAATACAAATATGTCCTCCTCCTCCTAACTGTTTGGAGTGACTATTTTAAAAGCTTTTTAACCCACAATACAAATAATAAAGATTCACATCACTTTTTTACAATTTTATATTTATATTTTTATTCCTGGGCAAAAAATTCCTTTACAATTTTTATTCAACATATCACAGCATTTTATTTTTTCATTATTTATTATCTATTACTTTTTATAGTTTTTTCTATAAAATATGTTTTGCCATACATATATTTATATATATATTTTTTTCTTCTTTCACCTAGATGTCAATATAATTTACCTGTGTTACATATTTATGGGTACACAGATATAAAAATCACTGGTGGTGATGTATCTTATGCCTGTCGGTCCTGAGGAAGGAGCTGAGCCTCCTGAAACGCGTAGACCTGTGCAAAAAATAAAAGTTTACATTAATCCAACAATTCATCAGTGATCTTTGGCGCGGTTTATGAAAGCCCCGTTCCACTATTTCTCTCTGTTATCAGCCGCTTGGGGTACTGCTGCCGTTGATCCAGACCTATGCTGTTATAGGAGTTGTGCCTGTCACAACCCTGCTTGGTGAGTAGGATTACCCTTTCTTTCACCCCTTGTCTGTCAGGGTAAGACCCTATTGCGCTTTCTTTTCCACAGGTATCTTGTTGTTTTTCTCTGCGATTGTAAACTAAAAGACAGAAATTAAATTACCATTTCAGCAGTTTGAATTTCAGCAATCATTAGTCATAAGTAGTGGGTGGTTCAATGTGTGCAGTAAAAAATTGCTGTTTCCAGCACTGCTACCGATCTTCCTTCATGTAACTGCAGCTCTATCTTGCTAACTCACAGTCTATGAGAGCTTCCTTCTGAGTCTCAAGCCACACACTTGAATGCCAGTACTATACAGTAATCATGTTAATGCACACACTGAATACATTACTGATAGTTAAAAGATGGCAAATAAAAAGAAAACACTGGAGTTGAACTTTATGGTCAGAGTGTTTTCTGGTAAAGGGAACTAACCAACACAAGTTTCACATATAAAGTAAAGTCAGTGCCATAATGGAACTAGGATGGTGACTCAATTCATACCTTAAGTTTCGGATTGGAGGTTTGATAACGTTTTCTTCTGCAATCAAAGGTCCTGAAAAGAGTGCATTGGTTGAGTGGCAAGTGCATCGGGGTGGGAGTTTGTGGGTTGGATCTTCAGTAATGATTCCTCCCCTAGTTACCTGCCTCCCCTCTATTTAAATTTCACCCCACTGCTGCTGAAATTAACATTATGGCTGGCATGTGCGCAGTATTATTTTCAAGTTCTTCTCCAAATCTTCAATAAAATGGTGCTTGAATCAGCACGTGTGTACCGCAATCTCCAATGCCATTTTACTGAGGATACTGTGGCGATGACTATGAACAGCAGTGGCGCATGCGCGGATTAAAAAAATTCCATCTACCCATGCGCTGCAGTCACTCATAATTTGTCTTTAAAAAAAATAGTGTGCGCATGCGCTGATTCCTGCGACATTTTATTGAAGAGTTGGAGAAAAACTTGAATATAATACTGCGCAGTGTTATTACCGGCAGCAGAGGGGAGAAATTTAAATAGAGTGGAGGCAGGGAGCCAGGGAAGGAATCATTACTGAAGACCTGACACACAAAGTCCCACCCTGATGAACATGCCACTTAACCAATGCACTCCTTTCTGGACCTTTAATAACATTTTTTTTCATACAATTATTCAATCTCTAAACTGAATGATTTACTTGACCATCCTAGCGTCAGTATGGCACTGTCTTTACTTTATATATGAAAATCCTGCTGGTTAGTTCCCTTTACGTGCCTGAAAC